>NW_012117977.1:742684-761576 GCF_000951035.1 Colobus angolensis palliatus | reverse complement strand
TATGAAGTTTAGAATTTATTTTTCTAATTCAGGGGTCTATGAGCATATTTTTAATAGCAGTACCATGCTGTTTTGGTGACTATGGCCTTATAGTATAGTTTAAAATCAGGTAATGTGATGCCTCCAGATTTGTTCTTTTTGCTTAGTCTTGCTTTGGCTATGCGGGCTCTTTTTTGGTTCCATATGAATTTTAAAATTGTTTTTTCTAATTCTTTGAAGAATGATAGTGGTATTTTGATGAGAATTGCATTGAATTTGTAGATTGCTTTTGACACTATGGTCATTTTTCACAATGTCGATTCTACCTATGCATGAGCATGGGATATGTTTCCATTTGTTTGTGTCATCTATGATTTCTTTCAGCAGTATTTTGTAGTTTTCCTTGGAGAGGTCTTTCACCTCCTTGATTAGGTGTATTGCTAAGTATTTTATTTTATTTTTTGCAGCTATTGTAGAAGGGGTTACGTTCTTGATGTGATTCTTAGCTTGGTCACTGTTGGTGTACAGAAGAGCTACTGATTTGTGTACATTAATTTTTTTTTTTTAATACTTTAAGTTCTAGGGTACATGTGCATAGTGTGCAGGTTTGTTACATATGTATACTTGTGCCATGTTGGTGTGCTGCACCCATCAACTCGTCAGCACCCATCAATTCATCATTTATATCAGGTATAACTCCCAATGCAATCCCTCCCCCCTCCCCCCTCCCCATGATAGGCCCCGGTGTGTGATGTTCCCCTTCCCGAGTCCAAGTGATCTCATTGTTTAGTTCCCACCTATGAGTGAGAACATGCGGTGTTTGGTTTTCTGTTCTTGTGATAGTTTGCTAAGAATGATGGTTTCCAGCTGCATCCATGTCCCTACAAAGGACGCAAACTCATCCTTTTTTATGGCTGCATAGTATTCCATGGTGTATATGTGCCACATTTTCTTAATCCAGTCTGTCACTGATGGACATTTGGGTTGATTCCAAGTCTTTGCTATTGTGAATAGTGCCGCAATAAACATACGTGTGCATGTGTCTTTATAGCAGCATGATTTATAATCCTTTGGGTATATACCCAGTAGTGGGATGGCTGGGTCATATGGTACATCTAGTTCTAGATCCTTGAGGAATTGCCATACTGTTTTCCATAATGGTTGAACTAGTTTACAATCCCACCAACGGTCTAAAAGTGTTCCTATTTCTCCACATCCTCTCCAGCACCTGTTGTTTCCTGACTTTTTAATGATTGCCATTCTAACTGGTGTGAGATGGTATCTCATTGTGGTTTTGATTTGCATTTCTCTGATGGTGAGTGATGATGAGCATTTTTTCATGTGTCTGTTGGCTGTATGAATGTCTTCTTTTGAGAAATGTCTGTTCATATCCTTTGCCCACTTTTTGATGAGGTTGTTTGTTTTTTTCTTGTATATTTGTTTGAGTTCTTTGTAGGTTCTGGATATTAGCCCTTTGTCAGATGAGTAGATTGCAAAAATTTTCTCCCATTCTGTAGGTTGCCTGTTCACTCTGATGGTACTTGAATATTTTCTTATTAGAATTACTAAGATGTATTGAATGATTTATCATGTGCTAGGCAGTGTGTGAGGCGTTGTACATGTACATCATTTAATTTTCTCCACAGCCTGTAAGAGGTATGTGCTATTATTATCTTTGTTTTAGAGAAAGGAAATTGAGGTTCACTGATAGAATCATGTATGTATTTGGGCAGTGAAATACTTTTTAGTTCATTGGTTGAGATCTGGAGGTCTCACTGAGGAGATTCCATGCTGGAATGCTGTGCGCACTTACGAGTTGTTTCCTAGCTGTGGGGATGAGTTTGCACTAAGCTAGTGATTCTTGAATGTTGGTGAGTGTCAAAATCACTTGGTGGAGTTTATTGTCATTCAGATACCTGGACTCCAATCTATAGATTCTGATTCAGCAGGTCTGGGGTGGAATCCAGGAATCTGTAGGTTTAATATTCACCTCTGATTGTGATTGTGATGCAGGTGGGCCTGAGATCACACTGTGAACAATTCCAACACTATTGCCTTTTCTTTCTTAACGTCTTTGGACCACTGGTGTCCATTTTAAGCATGGCGCCCAGGAGCAGGGCAAAACTCTTAACTATATATTACAAAAATTAGCTCTACTACCTTGGAACTCCATTTTACTTAGATAACCAGTCACATACCCAAATAGAGAAAGCCCATTGGCAAAAACTGTAGAGTGAACCAGGGGCCTTCAGTTTCTTACCTGAGCTCTTCCAGCTCCTAGAGCTCATTAGGTCCAGGGCGAAGGGCTTGGTAAATGTATAGTATACACTGCTGGGTGGTCAGTTGATTAGGCTGAGCATGACCATAAAGAAGAGTGATAAACTGTAAGTAAGTCATCAATTTTGAATTTTACAAGCAAATACATTACACATGTAAATTACTTAGAAACCAACTAGATTTGTGGGCAAGAAATTTTACAAACGGGATGCAGAGGACACGATCTAATATTGCCATTCACACATCACAGAAAACAGAGGCTCAGGGACTATCCAATAGCCTTGATTCAGAGATATTTCACATTCATATGCCTGACGCATATGTGATGCCAACCTTTCCTCACTCCCAGTCTGTTGGCGTGGGGAGTTTCTTCAGGGTCTTCTGGAAGAATGTTT
Organism: Colobus angolensis palliatus; assembly: GCF_000951035.1. Taxonomy (NCBI): domain Eukaryota; kingdom Metazoa; phylum Chordata; class Mammalia; order Primates; family Cercopithecidae; genus Colobus; species Colobus angolensis. The sequence continues at coordinate 758,925 of NW_012117977.1, read as the reverse complement.
ATTTCTGTCTCCTGTGTCACTGGGAGCAATAGGTAGGAGCAGAAAATTTGTGTTCAAAACTCTCCATTTCCTTCTCCTTAACGCCTAGATAGATGGTTAGGAGATTAATGGAGCTTTTTGAAGTTGGAGATGAAAGTCCTGTTGAATCACAGCAGCATGGTCTCTGTGATTCCCATGATAGTCCTGTATTCTTGTCTCCTTCTTTTGAAGTGATATCAATTTGACAAATTGGTCGAGGCTGTCCTGTTTTACAATGATGTGGCTCCACCTGTTTGCCTTTTTAGGGCCACACTCAAGATTATGTTAATATAGTACAGCTTTAAGAAAGGAAATGGTTATTTTTTGGCTTAAAGATGTCCAGAATGTGGGCAAAGGATAAAAACATAACACAGTGCATTGTTTTTTAATGTGCTTATTCACCTTTGTACTTAGCATTGAAAATTCTGACTAAAAAGTATTCTTTCCCCACAACTCCTGTAATAATTATTTGTTAAAATTTTTTCTTCCTCCTGATACTATGGTTATATTTCTTCACACTTTCTAGTCTTTTATAAGTTCTGTGTCCTTTTCTGACCAAAACACATTTATATGCTGCACTCACATAATGTCCACGTGACTAAAAGTGAAAGATCCAGTTAAATAACCTCATTTTTGTAGTGTGTGTGTGTGTTTCTTCCCTGTGGATTCAACTATTTTTCCCCAGATTTTCTGTGTTATACACACACCCCATGTGCATTAGGAGGAAACTATTAAAATGGGCATTAGAAATGATGGAGTCATGAGGCTGATGGAATCTGAAGATATCTTCTGATACAGCTCCTGCATACAGGCAGGTAAATATTTAGTCTATTTAAGATAAGTAGTCATCTTATCTGTTCTTCAAGGGCTTTACAGAGTATTTTGATCATTTAGTCCAATGTTTTGTCTCCACAGTCAAGATAGTCCTTTTCATGATTAGTGATGTTAAGCATTTCTTTCATATATTTGTTGGCTATTTGTATGTCTTTTGGGGAATTTCTATTCAGATCCTTTGCCCATTTTTAATTGGGTTATTTGTTTTCTTGCTATTGAGTTGTTTTGAGTTTGTTATATATCCTTATCAGATGTATGGCTTTGAAATATTTCTTGTCCAGTCTTTAGGTTACCTCTTCATTCTGTTAATTGTTTCCTTTGTTGTGCAGAAGCTTTTTAAAGTTGATGTAATCCTATTTATTTACTTTTGGTTTTCATTGCAAATTAAACTACAATGAGATAACACTTCACACCGATCAGAATAGCAATTATCAAAAAGATAAAAGATAACTGTTGGATTAACATGGCAGACAGGAGGCAGGACGAGCTTGCAGCTCCTGCTTGGACAGAGAGAGCAGCATGTGGAGACTCACATTGTGAACTTTTGCTCCAAGAACTACCACAGGAACATACCAGGAGAGATGAGAGAATCCACAGACCCTTTGATGGAACTGGATCAAAGCTGCAGGCTCCCTGAGATGCTGAAAAACTATAAGTCTGCTTGCCTTCTCAGTGAGGAGGCTCGTGGTCCGGGGAAGTACTCAGTCCTGGTCACCGGCTGCCTGAAAATAGGTTCAGTGTTGTTGGTGAGGCACAGTGGGAATGAGACTGGCCTTTAGGACTGCAGGCTGTGAGGGAGTGGGGTGAGGCCTGTGACTGCTGACTTTCCTCCACTTCCTTGGTGACCTACATGACTCAGCAGAGGCAGCCATAATCCCCCTGGGAATATAACTCCATTGGACTGGGAACTAAACTTCCATCCCCCACAGCAGCCTCAGCAAGCCCTGCCCAAGGAAAGGCTGAGCTCAGACACATCAATCCCCAACCCCACCTGGTGGTCATTCTCTACCTGTCCTGGTAGCCAAAGATGAAAGTCGTAATCTCTTGGGAGTTCTATGGCCCTGCGCACCACCTGAGAAACCTGAACACTTAACCAGTTGTCCCTAGGGCAAGTTTGCGTCCTTATAGGACTGCAACTGATGCACTCTTGAAAGCGCCACCTCCTGGCTAAAGGCCAGCTAATACAAAACCAGTGCATGAAACAAAAATACAACCAAAGAACCTCACAGAGTCTACTTCACTCCTCTGCTCCTTCCACTGGAGCAGGTGATGGTATCCATGGCTGCAAGACCTGAAGGTGGATCACATACTTCTTAGACACTCCCCAGTACCAGCCAAGAGCCTGGTAGGTCCACTGGGTGGCTAGACCCAGAAAAAGAAAGACAATCACTACAGTTGAGCTCTCAGGAATCCCCATTCCTATGGGAAGAGTGAGACCACCACATCAAGGGAGCATCCTGTGGGATAAAAGAATTTGAACAGCAGCCCTTGAATACCAGATCTCCATCTGACACAGTCTACCCAAATGAGAAGGAACCAGAAAAACAATTCTGGTAATATGACAAAACAAGGTTCTTTAACTCCCTGAAAAGATCATACCAGCTCACTAGCAATGGATCCAAACCAAGATGAAATCTCTGAATTGCCAGGAAAACAGTAATTCAGAAGGTCAATTTTTAAGCTAATCAAGGAGGCACCAGAGAAAGGCGAACTCCAACTTAAAGAAATCAAAAACATGATACAGGATATGAAAGGAAAATTCTTCAGTGAAATAGAGAGCATAAATAAAAAACAGTCACAACTTCTGGAAATGAAGGACACACTTAGAGAAATGCAAAATGCACTGGAAAGTCTCAGCAGTAGAATCAAACAAGCAGAAGAAAGGACTTCAGAACTTGAAGACAAGGCTTTTGAATTAACCCAAACTGTCAAAGACAAAGAAAAAAGAATTTAAGAAAATGAACAAAGCCTCCAAGAACTTTGGGACTATGTTAAACGTCTGAATCTAAGAATAATTGGTATTTCTGAGGAAGAAGAAAAATCCAAATGTTTGGAAAACATATTTGAGGATATAATTGAGGAAAACTTTCCTGGCTGATATGGTTCAGCTATGTCCCCATCGAAATCTCATCTTGAATTCCCAGGTGTTGTGGGAGGGACCAGGTGAGAAGTAACTGAATCATGGGGGCAAGTCTTTCTTATGCTGTTCTTGTGATAGTGAATGAGGCTCATGAGATCTGATGGTTTTATAAAGAAGAGTTACCCTGTACAAGTTCTCTCTCTATGCCTACTGCCATCCATGTAAGACATGACTTGCTCTGCCTAGCCTTCCACCATGATTGTGAAGCTTCCCCAGCCACATGGAACTGTAAGTCCATTTTTTAATTGCCCAGTCTCGGGCATGTCTTTATCAGCAGCATGAAAATGGACTAACACTGGCCTTGCTAGAGATCTAGTCATCCAAATACAAGAAGCTCAAAGCACACCTGGGAGATTCATGGTAAACATATCATTGCCTAGGCACATAGTCATCAGGTGACCTAAAGTCAAGATGTAGGAAAGAAACTTAAAAGCTGTGAGGCAAAAGCATCAGGTAACATATAAAGGAAGGCCTATCAGATTAACAGCAGATTTCTCAGCAGAAACCCTATAACCCAGAAGGGATTGGGGTCCTATATCCAGCCTCCTTAAACAAAACAATTATCAGTGAAGAATTTTGTATTCAGTGAAAGTAAGCCTCATAAATGAAGGAAAGATACAGTCTTTTCCAGACAAACAAATGATGAGAGAATTCACCACTACCAAGCCAACACTACAAGAACTGCTAAAAGGGGCTCTAAATCTTGAAACAAATCCTCAAGATACACCAAAATAGAACCTCCTTAAAGCATAAATCTCACAGGACTTATATAACAAAAACACAATTTAAAAAAACAATGTGTTCAAGCAACAAATAGCATGATGAATAGAATAGTACGTCACATCTCAATACTAACATTGAATGTAAATGGACTAAATGCTCCACTTAAAAGATACAGAATAACAGAATGGATAAGAATTCAACCAACCATTCTCCTGCCTTCTTCAGGAGACTCACCTAACATATAAGGACTCACATAAACTTAAGGTGGGAAAAGATATTCCATGCAAATGGATATTGAAAGCGAGCAGAAATAGCTATTCTTATATCAGACAAAACAAACATTAAAGCAACAGCAGTTAAAAAGAAACAAAGAGGGACATTACATAATGATAAATGGACTAGTCAGCAGGAAAATATCTGCTACAGTTCTAAATATATATGCACCTAACACTGGAGCTCCCAAATTTATAAAACAATTACTACTAGACCTAAGAAATGAGACAGTGATGCAATAATACTGTGGGACTTCAGTATTCCAACAATAGCACTAGACAGGTCATCAAGACAGAAAGTCAACATAGAAACAGTGGACTTACACTATACTCTACAGCAAATGGGCTTAACAGCTATCTATAGAACATTATGCCCAACAACTGCAGCATACACATTTTGTTCATCAGCACATGGAACATTCTCCAAGATAGATCATATGATAGCCTACAAAACAAGTCTCAGTAAATTTAAGAAAATCAAAATCACATCAAGTACTTTCTCACACCACAGTGGAATAAAACTGGAAATCAACTCCGCAAGAAATGCTTTAGTAGAGATGGGTTTCACCATGTTAGCCAGGATGGTCTCGATCTCCTGTCCTTGTGATTCGTCTGCCTTGGCCTCCCAAAGTGCTGGGATTACATGCGTGAGCCACTGTGCCTGGCCAGAAAGGGATCTAGTTTCAATCTTCTGCGTATGGCTAGCCAGTTCTCCCAGCACTACTTATTGAATAGGAAATGCTTTCCCCATTGCTTATTTTTTGTCAGCTTTGTAAAAAATCTGATAGTTGTAGATGTGCAGCCTTATTTCTGGGCTCTGTATTCTGTTCCATTGGTCTACGTGTATGTTTTTGTATCAGTACCATGCTGTTTTGGTTACTGTAGCCCTGTAGTATAGTTTGAAGTTGGAGAGCATGATGCCTCCAGCTGTGTTCTTTTTGCTTAGGATTGCCTTGGCTATTTAGGCTTTTTTGGTTCCAAATGAATTTTAAAATAAGTTTTTCTAGTTCTGTGAAGAATGTCACTGGTAGTTTGATAGAAATAGCATTGACTCTATAAATTGCTTTGGGCGGTATGACTGACTATTTTAATAATATTGATTTTTCCTAACCATAAGCATGGCATGTTTTTCCGTTTATATCATCTCTGATTTCTGTGAACAGTGTTTTGTAGTTCTCCTTGTAGAGATTTCACCTTCCTGGTTAACTGTATTCCTAGGTATAATATTTTATTCTTTTTGTGTCAATTGTGAATGGGATTGCATTCCTGATTTGACTCTCAGCTTGACTGCTATTGGTGTATAGGAATTCTAGTGATTTTTGTACATTAATTTTGTATCCTGAGACTTTGCTGAAGTTTTTATCAGCTGAAGGGGCTTTTGGGCTGAGACTAGAAATAAGATTATATTGTCTGAAAACAGGGATAGTTTTGCTTTCTCTCTTCCCATTTCGGATGCCCCTTCTTTCTTTCTCTTGCTTGATTGCTCTGGCCAGAACTTCTAATACTATGTTGAAGGGAGGGCATCCTTGTCTTGTGCCGATTTTCAAGGGGAATGCACCAGCTCTTGCCCATTCAGTCTGATATTGGCTGTGGATTTGAGGTATATGGCTCATATTATTTTGATGTATCTTCCTTCAAGATCTATTTTATTGAGAGTTTTTAACATGAAGGGGTATTGAATTTGATTGAAAGCCATTTCTGCATCTATTGAGATAATAACGCGGTTCTTCTCTTTAGTTCTGTTTATGTGATGAATCACGTTTATTGATTTGTGTATGTTAAACCAAGCTTGCATCCAGGGATAAAGCCTACTCAATCATGGTGGATATGGTTTTTGATGTGCTGCTGGGTTCAGTTTGCCATTATTTTGTTGATGTTCATCAAGAATACTGGTCTGAAGTTTTCTTTTTTTGTTGTGTCTGCTAGGTTTTGGTATCAGAATGATGCTGGTCTCATAGAATGAGTTAGGGAGGAGTCTCTTCTCCTCAAATTTTGGAAATAGTTTCAGTAGGAATCACACCAGCTCTTCTTTGTACATCTGTTAGAATTCAGTTTTGAATCAGTCTGGTCCTGGGTTTTTTTGGGGTTGGTAGGCTACTTATTACTGATTCAATGTTGGAGCTCATTATTGTTCTATTCAAGGATTCAGTTTCTTCCTGGTTCAGTCTGTGGAGGGTGTATGTGTCCAATAATTTATCCATTTCTTCTAGATTTTCTAGTTTGTGTGTATGGAGGTGTTCATAGTATTCTCTGATGGTTGTATTTCTTTGGGGCCAGTGGTAGTATACCCTTTGTCATTTCTAATTGTGTTTAATTTGATCTATTTTCTTCTTTATTAGTCTAGATGGTGGCCTATGTATTTTATTAATTTTTTCAAAAAACCAACTCTCAGATTTGTTGATCTTTTGAATTTTTTTTTCATCTCAATCCCCTTCAGTTCATCTTTGATTTTGGTTATTTCTTGTCTTCTGCTAGCTTTGGGATTGGTTTGCTCTTGGTTCTCTATTTCTTTTAGTTGTATATTCACTACTTTAAACATTTATTATTTCTTTGTGGTGATGACATTAAAAATCTCTTCTAGCAATATTGAAATATGCACTACATTGTTATTTGCTCTAGTTACTTTACTGTGCATTAAAATAGCAGAACTTATTCTTCCTGTGATAAGGTTAGACTGTGTTCTCACCCAAATCTCATCTTGAATTGTAATCCCCATAATCCCCATATGTCAAGGGGAGACAAGGTGAAGGTAATTGAATCATGGGGGCGATTTCCCCCATGCTGTTCTGGTGATAGTGAGTTATCATGAGATTTCATGGTTTTATATGGGGCTCTTCCCCCTTCACTCAGTACTTCTCCTTCCTGCACCTTGTGAAGAAGGTGCTTTGCTTCCCCTTCACCTTCCACCATGATTGTAAGTTTCCTGAGGCCTCCCCAGCCATGCTGAACTGTGATTCAATTAAACCTCTTCCTTTATGAATGATAAATTACCCAGTCTCAGGCAGTTCTTTATAGCAGTATAAAAATGGACTAATACATCCTAACTGTAATTTTGTACCTGCAGTTTTTTTCTTGAGTTGTTAGTAGTTTTCTTATTGCTGAGTTTTAAGAGTTTTTTGCATATTTTGAACAGCAGTCTTTTATCAGTTATCTTTTGCAAACATTTTTTTCCCAGTCTGAGGCTTGTCTTTTAGTTCTCTGACAGTTTCTTACACAAAGCAGGAATTTTTAATTTTAATGAAGTCCAGCTTATCAATTATTTCTTTCATAGATTATGCCTTTGGTGTTGTATCTAAAAAGCCATGTCCAAACCCAAGGTCATCTAGATTTTCTCCTGAGTTATCTTCTAGTATTTGTATAGTTTTGGGTTTCACATTTAAGTCTATGACCCTTTTTAAATAAATTTCTGTGAAGGGTGTAAGGTCTGTGGCTAAATTCACTTCTTTTACATGGGAATATTGTCCATTCATTTTTGCTCCACTGCTTGCAACTGGACCATTACTATTCATTTTAGATGACCTAGGATATTGCAACACACACACACACACACACACACACACACACACACACAAACTCCACCCCCACCACACCAGACAAGTGTCTTCTCAGGTTGTGAAGAGCTAAGCTGTCTACTTGAAGCTGCAGGAGAGACACTTCAGACCCTGGTCATTCAATCATTTGCTCAGCATGTACTGAGCACCTACTATATGTTTGTTGTTATGTTAGAAGCTGGATACTCATGGTGCCTAAGGAACATGTCTTGATCTATCTAGTTCATGGTCTAGAGGGAAAGATAGATGTTTGTACAAGGATGACATAAGATGTCAAGTTCCAAAATGGGGATAAGCAAAAAGTGCTATGGATATCAGGAGAAAGAGTGGTAAGTTAGGAGGAAGAGAGGAGGAAGGTGTGTTGGTGCTTGGGAAGGTGCTCAAGAGGAAGCATTTCACTTCCTGAAAGATTACTAGGAGTAAAGGGGTGGGGAAAGCAGAGAGATCACTGCAAGTAAAGGAAACAGTATCAACAGTGGTAGAGGTGTGTGTGCGTGTGTATGTGTGTGTGTGTGTGTGTGTGTGTTTAAGGAAAGGGCTCGATCACTGGGCAGAGTAGCAAATGGGTCTGAAAATCACATTGGGGTCATGAATACAATACAATGCTAAGGAGTTTGTTCTTTACCCTGTAAACTAGATCTCACTCCCAGGACAAACAGATAGTACTTTCTGCCACCATTCTCTTCCTCTTTCCTAATCAGTGCCCTCCTTTGTCTTTACTTTTTATGTAAACTTGTTCACTTCATTTATTAAGTCATGGATTTATGTTTACTACATTTATTGGGTGTTTTCTAATGTATCAATGCTGAGTCTTTTGGAACTGTCATTTGTAGCTGGTGATTGTTTGACATGCGGAACCCAAAGAGAGCAGAACTCTCCATGGTCCCCATCCTAGTGCCTCCCTGCCATCATTCCTGTGCCCCTCTAGGGGATTTGGCCAAGACTTCTGGAAGCCAATGCCTTCCAGCTATATATAGTGTTGATATTCTGATATATTTGCCAAGACTGTAGTTTATATGCAATCATTTCTTCTCCAGTTGCCTCCAGGACTTATCAGTGGGACTGAAACACAACATAAAGACTACTGCCAATATTAAAGTTTTTGGCAAAGAAGTGTGCACCTGAATCTTCTTCTTTGTGCGGGGAGGTAGGATTGGGCACTGGACTTGTCATAGAGCAAGCTGTTGTAAAGAAGTGAAGTGGATCCTGGAGATGTTTCTGTTGTAGTGGCAGCACACTATCTCACCAGGTGCTTGGAACTGGCTCCAAGTCTCTGGGAGGGGAACTGGTTGGCATCAGCAAACAAAGGAGGAAAAAAAATTTGAGCAGGTGTATTTTCAAGAAATACCTGAAGTAAAACTGAGAGTCTCCTCCTAGCTCCCACATTGGGGCTGTCTTCATGGGAAGTACATGATTCAGAATTCCATGGAATAGTAGTCTCCATATCCTTGGTTATCTGCCTGAGCCTGCTGCCTGTAGATGCAAACCCAACCAGGATGTCACATTCTCTATCTCTGGTGTATAGTTGGTGCCTATATTTATCCCTAGCTATCCCACCCGTGATATCTGATCTTCTCCAAACAAGGAAGTTGGCACAATCCAGAATTTCAGATTTGTTTGGGGAAATGTGTTTTCTTTCTCCACCAGACTTCCTCTGTCAGTCAAGAAAAGTGGCCAAGTCCTTTCTCTTTGCAAACTCATCACTAGGGACAGGGTGGGATGGGGGAGGGACCCAAGGCCATACAACCTGAAGAGATTACCATTTAATTTTGGAAGTAGCAGAGAACACCCCTGAAAAAAATGTCTAAAATTCTCCTTTACAGTCTGGCTCAAAACTCATCACCTCCAAGAAGCCTTCTTTTCTATATCTCCCCCCATCACTACGTTCACTAGAGGCTATCTTGAATTTACAGTGATATGTGTAGACATTGCTTAGCTCCACCGAAAGCATAGGCCCCTTAAGGGGAATGTCCAGGCCTTCCTCTAGTTTCTAACACCCGTGGTGTCTGTCACAAGGCAGGTATTTGGTAAATGTTTGTTAAATAAATCCCATGGGTTTTGGAATAACTGTTACCATTAATGTTATTTTTTTTTTCCTACGTGCCTAGGTCTTGACTGTCTACATAGGGCCTTCACATCCCTTTTTCCTTGAATCCTCATCATGGCCTATGAAGTTTCTGCTCTCATGTAAGGGCCATCCATGATGCTGGATATACTGCTCTAGACAAAAAACCTTTATGTTGGCCGGGCGCGGTGGCTCAAGCCTGTAATCCCAGCACTTTGGGAGGCCGAGACGGGCGGATCACGAGGTCAGGAGATTGAGACCATCCTGGCTAACACGACGAAACCCCGTCTCTACTAAAAAATACAAAAAACTAGCCAGGCGAGGTGGCGGGCGCCTGTAGTCCCAGCTACACGGGAGGCTGAGGCAGGAGAATGGCGTAAACCTGGGAGGCGGAGCTTGCAGTGAGCTGAGATCCGGCCACTGCACTCCAGCCTGGGCGACAGAGCGAGACTCCGTCTCAAAAAAAAAAAAAAAAAAAAAAAACCTTTATGTTTGTACAATGTACTTTTTTTTTTTTTTTTTTTTGGATGTAGAGTCTTGCTGTGTTATCCAGGCTGGAGTGCCTCAGCTCACTGTAACTTTTGCCTCACAGGTTCAAGCGATTCTCCTGCCTCAGCCTTCTGAGTAGCTGGGATTACAGCTGTGCCCCATCATGCCCAGCTAATTAATTTTTGTTGTTGTTGTTGTTGTTATAGAGACAGGGGTCTCACTATATTCCCCAGGCTGGACTTGAACTCCTGGACTCAAGAGATCTTCCCTCATTGGCCTCCCAAAGTGCTGAGATTACAGGTGTGAGCCACTGCACCCAGCTGTAAAACATCTTTTTTTTTTCTGATAACAGTATCTGCCTTGTTGATAATGCTAGGTTTTCAATTGACTGGATTTGATTTGTTTTGCATTCCCATAGCAAACAGTTCATGTAGGTAGATGCCCTTTATCCAGGTAATCCTCATAGCTATATCACTCCTTCCTCCCTTTTCTCACAGTGGATCTCTATTAGGTAATTATCAGTCTTATAAATCTCCATTAAGAATTTCTTTTCCACAGTTAACAACAAAGCTCTGTTTTTATTTTATTTTTTGACTCCTGATTTTATTATTCAATTTCTTTTTTTTTCATTTAGTCTTCTGTGGTTGGGAAGCCGCGCCTCCCAAGACCATTCAGTTGGAGCTGGTTGTTGGAAGGGAGTGGGTTGGGGAACTGGGATGGGGGCAGGGAGACCCCTGCTCTGCTGGTGGTCCTAGGTGGAGAAGAAGAACTATACTTCACAGAGCCTGGGGTGTGGTGGGAAGGGGATGAGGTAGGAGCAACAAGCTGGGGAGATGGGACCCACCTCAGTCCCCAGCTTCATTTTCTTCTGATGTTTCCCCACTGGTGGCTTTCTCTGCAGTCTTGTAGGCCTTTTTTTTTCTTTTTCTTTTTCTGGGTTTTTTGACTTGCAGATCTCTGGAGGAGAGCCTTTAGCTCTGCATCTTGGACTTCCATCTCAGACTTGTAGAGGTCAGGCTTGAAGGGACCACTGGTTATCTGCATAAGGCCATTGGGCATGAGCAGAACTGTACATTTAAACTGGGCAAGAAATTCACCTTCCTTCTTATAGAGAACATTAAATAGTTGCAGCAGTTCATGCTTGGTGCACTCCGCCACACCCATCCGAGCCTTCTTCTCATCTTCAAATGTTCTTAAAGTAAATGGCATAGCATCAAAACGCCTTTCCACCTCACTGAAGAAGGCACGTGAAATTTTCATTTTCAGTCCGTGCTGTTTAGAGGGGTCTCATTTGTAAATAGTGGTTCTCTGTCCTGCATCCTTGGCCTTGCCCTCTCCTGAGCTGATGAGAACATCCACAGCATATACTTCATGTACCGCCAATTCTGCTTTTTCATGGTCCTTCTTCTGCTGGTCTGTGGGATTCTGGATAATGGTTTTTTCCCCATCGACGACATGCTCCTTCAACTGATGTGACAGCATGCCTTCTATTGGCATGCAGTTAAGTGAATGGGCAGCTTTGTTCAGGGTTTCTGTCACTTGTATGTTCTGGTTTCCAGGTTTGACCAGGCATAGGACAGCTTCATCAGAAAAGTGAATTGCCTTAATAACATCTGCTTTCCTCCCTGTTACTTGGGTCCCTGAGCTACATCAACTACAAAAGTATGAGCTACATTAGCGATGAAGCCATCCACATGGACCCTGAGGTCAATTTTTACCAAGTCACCTTCCTTGAGAATATAATCCTGGTCGCTCTTCAAAGGGGAGAAGTGACATACACAGTTATTTACTGAAATGCTGGTGGGAAAAGCAATACCTTTTTACGTTTCTATTTTTTTCTTGAAGATTTTCCCTATTTCTTCCATAATCATGGCATCATCTTTCTCACACAGGCTCAGTACCGATATGCCTGAGCTAGATGCTTCTACCAAGGACTGAAGTACCTGGTTGGCTATGTCGTTCCCCCATCTTATACTTGGTCACGACCAGGTCCTTGGCGATAGTTTGCTCCTGCTGCTTGTCCTTGCCCGACATCTTCCTACCACCATCACTGCAGCCTCGTTTTCCCTGAGCCACCGCCTGTCTCCCTTCCCAGCCACAGGCTGTGGTCAGAGCCCCCTTGATCCTCAAGGAGAGGGCAAGCAAAATCGTGAGCCAGAAAGGGAGAGGGTAGGCAGGCGAGAGCAAAGCTCTGTTTTTAAATGAAGAGGTTTTCTTATTTCATTTTTAAATACCCAGAGGCTCATTCTGACAAGTTTTCAGCTCCTTTGTAGCTTCCTTGATCTTCCCTACATGACAAATACAATGGAACCTGTTCTGTAGTCCTTCCTTGTCTGTAATGGGGAAGGAAATCAAATAGGAGAGACAACTCAGAACTGAAGGTTGTCAGAAAAATAAACTGTTCTTAAGAGGTAGTGCTGCGAATAAAGGGCGAATAAAAGGCAGGTGTGCCTGACCAAAGTGATGGCTTTCAGGTGTGCATTGATAGTTGGTATGTGGGAGAAGGGCCATTGCAGAGGTTTTACATTTGAACACCTACAGAGCAAAGAGAGGGGTGTGGTTGGGGGCAAGCAGAAGAGACAAGGTGGTTGGTGGTTGCACTCTAGCCTGGGTCAGGGACGAAGTCCAAGTCCTATAGGAAGATGGGCTACTGGAACAAGCGCTTTTCAGAAGCAAGGGGCCCCACTATGCTCAGGTAACAAAGTGGCATGGAGGGAGGAAGGAAAAGGGGTTATAGGCCAGATATTGAGCCTGGCTCACCTGTAACATTTTCGGGGTTTAGAACAAGAGTTCAACTTGGGATCCACATACCATATGCCTAAATATTTGAAATGTTTAGCTCAACGAATACAGCATGTTTTATTTAACAGTTTATCTCCTTCCATGACAAATGTACCTTCATAATGACCTCAAAGGCCAGGTTGGGTTCTAGAATTCTTAGACTCCTCTAAGTCCTGCCGAATGGTGTGGGAAGAACTGCTATGCTTCCCCCTCCCGCTTTAGAAATATTTCAGACCTACATAAAATTGTAGAAAACATTACTATAAACATCCATGTGTCTACTATTCAGCTTAAGAAATATAACATTACAAATACAGTTGATGTCTGCTGTGGAGCCTTCTCTACTAGAATGCCCCTCCCTTTCTTTCCTTGAGAGGTAACCATCATCTCAAATGTTCTTGTCTTTTGTTTTTGTTTTTATGAGATGCAGTTTTGCTCGTTGCCCAGGCTGGAGTGCAGTGGCGCGATCTTGGCTCACTGCTGCCTCCGCCTTCCAGGTTCAAGCACTTCTCCTGCCTCAGCCTCCTGAGCAGCTGGGATTATAGGTGTGCACCACCACGCCTGGCTGATTTTTGTATTTTTAGTAGAGACGGGGTTTCACCATGTTGGCCAGGCTTGTCTCAAGCTCCTAACCTCAGATGATCTGCCCGCCTTGGACTCCCAGAGTGCTGGGATTACAGGGGTGAGCCACTGCGTCCAGCCACAAATATGCTTGTCTTTCGAATGCACATCTCTCTGTATTCTGTATCCTACATTTGTATGCATCTCTTACATGTACACCTTTTAGTCTCTATATACTTACCCACAATCAATTTATGGTGGTCATTTGTATGTTTTCCTAGAAGTCATATACATGGTATCATGTTTGTATCCTTTTGGACCCGACTTTTTCCTTTATGCATTTTTCCCCTCTAGGCCTCAGCCCCTGTGAGTTCTACTCTCCTCCCCAGCCCAGCCCTTGCTGTCCCTTTCAGTTTACCTGAAATAAACCCAAGCTAGTGAATTAAGGCTGGTGTGACAGGAGGTGAAACTCAGCTGCTTCCTCTGTTGCTTGAAGCCAGTGGTTCTCAAACCTTAGTGTTCATCAAAAGCTCTTAGGGGTCGTGTTAAAACACAGATTGCTGCCCCCATCCCCAGAGTTCCGATGCTGTAGTTCCTGGGTACAGTCTGAGAATTCCCAGGTAATGCTGATGATGCTGTTTGGGGACCAAACTTTGAGAACCACTGCTTCAGATCAAAGGCTGGGCCCAAGCTCAGTAATAACATGTGGCTTCCAGGCAACCTGGGCCATTCATGAAGTTTCCTTCAGAACCATGCTCTACAGCATTATTGTTCAATAGACATATAATGTGATCCACATGGGTATTTCTAAATGTTCTAGAAACCTCATTAAAAAACAAACAAAAAGAAACCAACAAAAACTTTAATATTTTAATTCAAGTATTATTTCAATGTGTAATCAGTATAAAAAACATTAGTAAGGTTGGGCGTGGTGGCTCACACCTGAAATCCCAGCACTTTGGGAGGCTAAGATGGGCAGATCACGAGATCAGGAGATCGAGACCATCCTGGCTAACACGGCAAAACCCCGTCTCTACTAAAAATAGAAAAAATTAGCTGGGTGTGGTGGCAGGCGCCTGTAGTACCACATAATTGAGAGGGTGAGGCAGGAGAACTGCTGGAACCTGGGAGGCGGAGGTTGCAGTGAGCTGAGACCGCGCCACTGCATTCAAGCTGGGTGACACAGCGAGATTCAGTCTCAAAAAAAAAAAAAAAAAAGTAAAATATGCAATACTATTTCACACTTACAGTACATATTAAATCAGACTAGCCACAATAAAAGTGCTCGGTAGCCACAACACACAGCTCTGAAGATGTGCCCAATCGCTATCTTTTCAAAAATTGTTTTAAACTTGACATTTTACTTGATTTTTGGCTGTAGTAAAAGAATTTCAAACAGTCTTACCAAATGGTGAAAAGTAATACCTTTCAATGAAGGAATGGTGGGCCAAAACAAAGAGGTAAAGGAGAGATTTGAGTTAGCATTATTTATTGAGAAATCGTCCCACATTTCAGTTTATTCATTTAAAACAAACTATTATTTTTAACTTGAACAAACACTGTCAAATACATGCATGAAAGTTAGATGTCACTGGATATCACTTTTGATGTAACCAAGTTTGCAACGATATGTGTTAAAATTGCCACAGGCATCTGAAAAAAAAATAAAAACAATGAACAACAGAGTCTTCTTTCTATTCTTCCCAACTGCAGGATGAAATGAGAGAAAGTAAACAATAGCACGACATTAACCAGCACCAGTGACTTTCTAAATAGAAGAAAATGGCCAGCTCTGTGTACATCTGCAAGGTTTGTGTGCTATATGTTACTATGGGAGCCTGCATTTCTGTGGTCAAGTAATGACGGCCCAACTAATGCGTGTGGCCCAGCCAAGTTAGTGGCTGTGTCTGAAACTGTTTTCTACACAAATATTGGTCTTGGTAGTAGGTCTGAGACATTTACCACTTGTTAGTAGTCTTGCAGCTAGACGACAAAACACCTCAAGCATGAACAAATGAGTAGCCATGAAGTATATTTCAGAACACACTGCAGTTCGTATTACTAGATACATGAATATTCTAGTAATGTTTTACGTAAGCTAAATTGAATTTTTAAACTAATTTTAAACTTTTTCTTAAGTAATAAACTGGGAATCCTTTTTGCTGTTAAATAAAACTATCTGCAACAGGTAATTGCCAGGAATAGTCGAGTCATTCTCAAAGCTATACACAGATACCTGGATTTTCTCGGCTTCCCCTCTGCTGCATCTAGGTCCCCTTGGAGTTTTTCGCCTTGTTTTCCGCATCCTTCTCTTTTTCTTGTTCTTTCTCTTCCTCGCCTGCAGCATCTTGGGCCTCTTCATCCCACTTTTCAGGCCGAGATTTAGTGACTTCTTTAGTGAAGAATAATACACACATTGGGACCAGACATTCACAGAAAATACAGCCCAATTTACAACTAGCAGCGGCATCCCGTATCCCACCCTCAGGAGAAGCAGGATAGGGTTAACTGAAGAAGGAATAGCTGGGCACCTTCCTACTGGTTTTCACAAGAGTTCCATGGCCCTGGCGTTGCTCCTGCTTGATCATTTCCACAGGGACACTATCTCCTGTTTTTCCAGTAAATCTCCCACCCAAAGCTGCTGATTATTTCTCGTTTTTGGAGAAGAGATCTGAATCATCGGGTCTGGTCTCATTCTACGGTGTTTTGGTCAGAAGTTTGTTGGGAAAATATTTGATTGCCTCAAAAGACAAATTCTATGGTGAAGCTCGTTGGTTCCTCAGCCCCCTGAATGCGTCAGGTTTACC
>NW_012117977.1:735927-736215 GCF_000951035.1 Colobus angolensis palliatus | reverse complement strand
CGGCCATCTCAGCCAGGTCGCCTGGCACCGCAGGCTCTGGGACCGACGCGGCCCCCTGGATCAGGCCCAGGCCCTGGCCTTCCAGGGCTGCGGCCCCCACGCCCAGCCTCTGGAGCGCCAGCAGCAGGCAGGGCTCGCCCCTGCGGTTGGGAGCAGCAGGGCGGTGCCTGAAGAGCAGGCGGTTGTGGTGACGGGTCGCTATCAGGATGTGGTGGTTGTGATAGAGGCGGTGGAGAAGGAACAGAAACCTAAGGCCCGCCACGGGGTAGCGACGGATGATTGCCGCCA
>NW_012117977.1:735554-735877 GCF_000951035.1 Colobus angolensis palliatus | reverse complement strand
GGCTCAGTGCAATCCCCGCCTCCTGGGTTCAAGTGATTCTCCTGCCTCAGCCTCCTCAGTAGCTGGGACTACAGGCACAGGTCACCACGCCCCGCTAGTTTTTCTATTTTTAGTAGAGACAGCGTTTCACCACGTTGTCCAGGATGGTCTCCATCTCATGACCTTGTGATCCACCTGCCTTGGCCTCCCAAAGTGCTGGGGTTACAGGCCTGAGCCACCGTCCACGGCCGAACTCTACCTTTTCTTTGAGGCCTTAGTGTCCAGGGCTACCCTTTTGGTCCACACAAGTCTTGCGCTTCTAATTTGAGGATTAGCAACACTAT
>NW_012117977.1:703388-735504 GCF_000951035.1 Colobus angolensis palliatus | reverse complement strand
CCTCGGCGCTCCCGCCCCCGGGGACTGTGGCCAGTCCTGCCGCCTGCTCACCCTCCTCCTCCTCGAGGCCTTCCATGGGCTCTGCGACTACGACCCGTTCGCTCACATGCACTATGTCTCTACTGTCGGGGCCAGAGTCGCCGTCCTCCGGGTTACCAGCTCCGGCCGCCTCGGCCTGCGCTCCCTCCTGGCTTACCGGGGCCTCCTGGTCCCCTTCGGTTGGGTGTCGGTCCCCTGTGGCAGACATGACACCAGTCAGTACCTCAACTGGGGTGGCGAGCAGGCTGAGGTGACCGCGGTGAAGATGGTGGCCACTGAGGTGGCTATGGCTGAGGGGAGGCGAAGGTTTGGCCGCTGAGGGAGTAAGAGTCTGTCTCCTTATTGAGGGAATAAGAGTCTGTCTCAGAGGACACCCTAAGGCGGGAAGGGCAAAGAGCCAATCCCAGGAGCCCCCCACCAAGGCTGGCCTGAGAGGACTTAGACAAGGCGGGAAAGATTCCGCTTGGCAGGCGACAGGGGGCGGGACCGGAAGCGTCAATGAGGGGCTCTCAGCGAGCTCTAAGCCCATTTGCTGAAAACTTCAGATTGACGTGTTCTGTGTGCAATGAATGATCAAGGCCCTTTAGCTCTAGGACAACTCGGAATCCAGACTTTTTTCTTTTTTTTTTTTTGAGACCGGAGTCTTGCTCTGTCATGCAGGCTGGAGTACAGTGGCACGATCTCGGCTCAGTGCAATCCCCGCCTCCTGGGTTCAAGTGATTCTCCTGCCTCAGCCTCCTCAGTAGCTGGGACTACAGGCACAGGCCACCACCCCCCGCTAGTTTTTCTATTTTTAGTAGAGACAGCGTTTCACCACGTTGTCCAGGATGGTCTCCATCTCATGACCTTGTGATCCACCTGCCTTGGCCTCCCAAAGTGCTGGGGTTACAGGCCTGAGCCACCGTCCACGGCCGAACTCTACCTTTTCTTTGAGGCCTTAGTGTCCAGGGCTACCCTTTTGGTCCACACAAGTCTTGCGCTTCTAATTTGAGGATTAGCAACACTATAGTAAGTCCAATGTGGAGGCACCCTGGAGTATGGGAACTGCAAGATGTTCACAGAGTCCACTTATTTCCACCTAGTAATGGCTCATGCCAGTAGAGATAGTGTCATAAAAATGTTACCTAGTTCAGACCTAAGCAGTTGTGAAAACCTCCCAAGAAGAGACGCAGAATTTCAATGATTTAATGTAGTCAATGCTACTTAGAAAAGAATGTGCAGAGTTGAAATGGATGCAGTCATCACTGAGTGCTGAGGTGGTAAATGACAGACACTGGAAGGTGTTTAATGAATCCTGCCAAATTCACTTCAAACCTCCCAATAATGGGAAAAAAAATAGATACTGTTTTAAAAGGACTCATCTCTTAAGAGCTAAGCAGAAAGAACAGCAAAAGGGCCTGGGCGCGGTGGCTGATGCCTGTAATCCAGCACTTTGGGAGGCCGAGGCAGGCAGATCACCTGACGTCAGTAGTTTCAGACTAGTCTGCCCAACATGGGAAAACCCTGTCTCTACGAAAAACACAAAAAATTAGCTGGGTGTAGTGGCATACGCCTGTATTCCCAGCGATTCGGGAGGGTGAGACAGGAGAATTGCTGCAACCGGGAGGGGGAGGTTGCAGGGAACTGAGATATTTCCACAGTACTCTAGCGTGGGTGACAGAGCGTGACTCAGTCTCAAAAAAAAAGATAAAGATATAAAAACACCCAACCGACAGGCTTCCTAGGCTGTTTCAAGCAATAACTCAAGACTTTTTGTTGATTTCCAGACCTACTTAATGAAGGTTCAAGTAGTAATTATTTCTGAACATGTTGGAGAAATCAACTGTTATTTTATATTCATTGTATGAATTTTTTTGTCACACTGCAACTACTGTTTGAAAAAAGTTGTAGGTAGCATATTTCATGTATTAAATTCAAGAATACTAATACCATTAAATCTTTTCAAGGCGTGTAAGTAGTTTTTGTACCTTTCATCATCTCATCAAATTTCCGTGCTTCTGTTTTTCTCCAGTTTCACCTAAAAAAGGGGCATCGTGCTGTCATACGTCATTGGTTTAAATCTGGAAGGCAATGTGGAAAATTTCTAATCCAAAAGACTTACTATTAAAACAGCAAAACCTAGGCAGAATCCCAATCTGAGGTCTAGAGTTGGCTTTAAATTTTGCTTCCTGATGGGAAGTTGGAAAAGTTAGTTATTTCTATGCCTCAGTTTTATCATTTGTGAAGTTAGGATAATGATTCTCTAGCTACCTCCCAAGGTTAATCTGAGAATCAAGTAAAATAATGGGATGAAAACCCTTTTCATACTGTAAAGTACTATACATATATATGATTACATCAAAAATAATTTTTCCCTGTTCTTAAATTATTGGAGTGAAGCTATCAGGTATATTTGGCCCTCTGTATCCATGGACTCTGCATGTGTGGATTCAACTAACTGTGGATCAAAAATATTCAGAAATTGCATATGCAGTGAACATATACAGACTTTCTTCATGTCATTATTCCATAAACAATATATTATTACAACTATTTAGATAGCATTTACATTGTATTAGGTATTACAAATAATCTAGAGATGATTTAAAGTATACATGATAATGTGCATAGGTTATATGCAAATACTATGCCATTTTATATCTGGAACTTGGGCATCTGCAGATTTTGGTATCTGCAGGAGGTCTTGGAACAAGTCCCCCATGGGTAACTAGGGGTGACTGTAGTCTCTCAGGCCTTCAGAGAACCCTCTAATTTGGATTTGGAGGAATTAGTTTTTTCCTAGCTTCATGGAGTTATATACTCCCCTGGCTAATACCCTGACTTCAGTCAAGATTTGAGTGAGATAGGTAGATGGAATGAGATGGGATTATATTTACAATATTAACTATTTGTTGAAAATATTTCCCAGATTGATTTTACCTTCTAAGTTGGTTACTGTTTCCAAGTATTTAGTTTTTCATTTATGTGTTCCAGAAGTCTAACAATATTTTATTTTTAATGGTTTTGACTTCATTGTAAATTTGTAAGCCTTCTTGTATGGAGAATTTTATTTTATATTTTCTTTTTGGGGATCTTCTTAATGTTTACCTTTAGCTCCTTAATGCATAGTGTGAGATTAAAGTCTCAGATGATTTTTATTTTGAACAGCTCATCTATACCACCACTTATTGAGTAACTCTTCCCCTGTATACTGATGTGTGGCCATGTACTCTTTAGCACTTTCTTTAAAGGTAGAAAAAATGCAAGAGAAAAAACTCATTTTCCCCACATCTCAGCGCTTGAAATGGCCTTTAGCTATTGAGTCCAAGTTTATTCTTTTTCAAGTGGAAAAATTAAGGCCTGGAGTAGTTAACTGGCTTTCCAATGTCATACTACTCAATGGAGGAGCCAGCAGTAGAACCAATATCCTCTGACATTTAATCTGAAATTGAGACAGGCATGCTTATTGTACATACAGCTTCAGGGGCAATTTGACGGCACAAGGTTGATTACCCAAATAAATAAATGGTTATGAGTTGAGGGTCTCTGAAATTCAGGCAAGCCTGTCCTCCTGACTCTGAATCAATCAGCAAATATTTACTGAATACCTACATTAAATGCCTTGTGTAAGACCTTGCCAGGGACAGAGAAGCAGGTGCCACCACCTCTGGCCACAAGAATCTTGCAGTCTATTTGGGAGAAAAGATTGTGTACTGAGAATGGAGGTAAAAAAGCAGCACCTGACATTCAGAGCTGGCCTGGCACTCACAGCTAAGCCATCTTATTCTCCTACTAGATATAAACAATAGCATAGAACACCAACATCAGACAGGATCACTCTGTGTCCATGATAAAAAGAGACAAAGCAAGGCTACTTTATAATTTCATTCAAGCAGAGAAAAATGAAGTCATGAAATACAAAACAAAATATTAAACTTAGCTTCTCTTGATTAAAATGAGTACCACTTCTTTACCAATTACAGCTTTATCCTGGCTCTAATATCCCCTCTCTATAAATAAGATTTATTGAAATACCAATCAGAACGGCACCCACTTTCCGATAGCATGTAATCTAGAGCAAATCCCCACTTTGTTCAAAACTTCCACATATTCTAAGCTTTGGATTTAGGGAAGGAAGTGATATTGCCTCTGGCAAGAAAATAGACATAGGGAATTTGATGGAAGTCTTGTGGTGAGGAAGGTGCCCAGTGGGGCACCACTGTTCTTGCTGCAATGCTATGACCAGGACTGGCTCTACTCTTTCTTAGTGAAAACAAATACAGTCAGGTAGATGGTTTTTGTATACTTATAGTATTCCTACTTTTTTTCTTTTCCCTTCTTTCTGTCGATGTCCATCCATTTTTGCTTCACAACTTTCAACAGGACCATTACTAGTCACTTTAGAGGAGCATGTTAACAAAAAACCAAAACCAAAAACCACAGAAGTGTCTTCCTAGGTCATGAAGAGCTGGGCTGTCCACTTGAAGCTGTAGGACAAATACTTCAGACCCTAGTCATTCAATCATCCAGTGAGCATATATTGAGTACCTACTATAGGTCTGGAGTTATGTCAAGGGCTGGGGATGCATTGGTGCTTAAGGTCCATGGCTTGATCTATCTAGTTCATGGTCTAGAGGGGAAGACAAACATTTGGATGATGATGACACAAGGTGTCAAGAACTATAACAGGGATGAACACAAGGTACTATGGGATCTCAGGAGAGAGAATGATTAGCTAAAGTTGAGGGGATGGAAGGGAAAGTGGGTTGGTGCCTGGGAAGGTGCTCAAGAAGAGGTATTTCAGCTGAGTCCTGAAACTAGGAGTTCAACCAGCAATAAAGATTGGGGGGAAGTCATTGCAAGTAAAGGAAGCTGCATGGATAATGGCAGGGGTGTGTGCATATTGGTCCAAGGCAATGAAATGGGTGGAGCATTGGGCAGAGTGGCAGATGGGCCTTTAAAGCAGATGGGGCAGGGGATGGATACCCCATTCTCCATGATATGCTTATTTCACATTGCATATGTGTACCAAAACATCTCATATATCCCATAAATAAATACACCTACTATGTACCTAAAAAATTAAGAATAAAAGAAATAGAAAAATAAAGCAGATGGGGCAATGAATAATGAATGCTTCTCTAAAGAGTTTGCCCTTTGGCCTGAAAGGGCCAGGCTGTCCACTAGAAGCTGCAGGGCAAATACTCCAGAATCTAGTAATTGAATCATTCACTGAGTTTGCCCTTTGTCCTGAAACCCCTTTGCCTGCTTTCCCTTTGTATAGAAGACATTTCCAGAAGTATTACTGCAAGTTTTCACCCTCATTTTTATGTTCTTAGTTATTTTCATGGGTCTTCCTCCCAGGTTGTCCAATGGCTGCCTCCTTGGCATTCAGGTTTTAGTCAAAGGGCTCTCATGGGGTTTGTCCCTGACCACCTTGACTAAAGCTGTCACCTACCTCCACCCCAATCACTATTATGTCACTACCCTGTTTTATTTCCTTTCTAGCCCTTGTACTAATTTGACTAATTTTATCTTTGTTTTTATCCTGTATCCCTACTACCACCACTCTAGATGCCATAAGGAAAGGAATTACTGTCTGTTTCCACTGATATTTACCCAAACACCTAGAATGGTGCCTGGAACATAGTAAATAAACACTTATTAGATGACTGTTTTCTCTACATTGGTTAACTGTTCAAGGTGTATAAGGTGCAAAACCAAATGTTAAGTTGCAAGATCATGTTTATGAATTGGATGAGCCTCCAATGGGTTAGTAAGATTAAGGTTGTTTTGAATTTCTGTAAAGTGTTGGTAATTTCCTTAGACATCTCTGTTTTTAGATTGATAAAGTAACTTCAGAGGAAATAAATTGTTTTCATTTGACAACAATTAAAATGGGCCAGTATATATAAGAATAGAGGGGCTTATACTAGTGTTAAATGTGTTTGTTTTGTTTTGTGATTACCTCATGCCAAATTGCAACTTTTGGAGGTCAGAGAATTCACATGTAAGCCAACTTCCTGTCTTCTTACATCGTGTGAGTTAAAGTCTTCACTTTAGATTCACGTAGATTTGGTCTTTTCACATAGTCCCATATTTCTTGGAGGTTTTGTTCGTTCCTTTTTGTTCTTTTTTCTCTAATCTTGTTTTCATGCTTTATTTCATTAAGTTAATCTTTAATCTCTGATATCCTTTCTTCCACTTGATTGATTCGGCTATTGATAACTTGTGTATGCTTCACAAAGTTCTTGTGCTGTGTTTTTCAGGTCCATCAGGTCATTTATGTTCTTCTCTAAACTAGTTATTCTAGTTAGCAATTCCTCTAGCCTTTTATCAAGGTTCTTAGCTTCCTTGCATTGGGTTAGAACATGCTCCTTTAGCTCGGAGGAGTTTGTTATTACCCACTTTCTGAAGCCTACTTCTGTCAATTCATCACACTCACTCTCTGTCCAGTTTGTTCCCTTGTTGGCGAGGAGTTGTGATCCTTTGTAGGAGAAGAGGTGTTTTGGTTTTTGGAGTTTTCAGCCTTTTTGCGTTGGTTTTTCCTCATCTTCGTAGATTTATCTACCTTTGGTCTTTGATGTTGGTAACCTTCAGATGGGGTTTTGGCGTGGATGTCCTTTTGTTGATAT
The DNA here is from genome assembly GCF_000951035.1 of Colobus angolensis palliatus. Lineage (NCBI taxonomy): Eukaryota > Metazoa > Chordata > Mammalia > Primates > Cercopithecidae > Colobus > Colobus angolensis. The sequence goes on along the minus strand of NW_012117977.1, from coordinate 728,851 downwards.
TGATGCTATTCCTTTCTGTTTGTTAGTTTTCCTTCTAACAGTCCCTCTTCTCCAAGTCTGCTGGAGTGTGCTGGAGGTCCACTCCTGACCCTGTTTGCCTGGGTATCATAAGCGGAGGCTGCAGAACAGCAAAGATTGCTACCTGTTACTTTCTCTGGAAGCAGGTGTCCCAGAGGGGCACCTGCCACATGCCAGCCGGAGCTCTACTGTATGAGGTGTCTGTCGACCCTTACTGGGAGGTGTCTCTCAGTCAGGAGGCACAGGGGTCAGGGACCCACTTGAGGAGGCAGTCTGTCCCTTAGCAGAGCTTGAGCGCTGTGCTGGGAGATTCCCTGCTCTCTTCAGAGGCAGCAGGCAGGAACATGTAAGTCTGCTGAAGCTATGCCTACAGCCACCCCTTCCCCCAGGTGCTCTGTCCCAGAGAGATGGGAGTTTTATCTATAAATCCCTGACTGGGGCTGCTGCCTTTCTTTCAGAGATGCCCTGCCCAGAAAGGAGGAATCTAGAGGGGCAGTCTGGCTACAGCAGCTTTACTGAGCTGCAGTGGACTCCTTCCAGATCAAACTTCAAGGCAGCTTTGTTTACACTGTGAGGTAAAACTGCCTACTCAAGCCTCAGTAATGGTGGATGTCCCTCCTCCCACCACGCTCGAGCATCGCAGGTCCACTTCAGACTGCTGTGCTGGCAGCAAGAATTTTAAGCCAGTGGATCTTAGCTTGCTGGCCTCCATAGGGGTGAGATCCTCTGAGCTAGACCACTTGACTCCCTGGCCACAGCACCCTTTCCAGGGGAGTGAATGGTTCTGTCTCGCTGGTGTTCCAGTCGCCACTGGAGTCTGAAAAAATACTCGTGCAGCCAGCTTGGTTTCTGCCCAAACAGCCACCCAGTTTTGTGCTTGAAACCCAGGGCCCTGGTGATGTAGGCACCCGAGGGAATCTCCTGGTCCGTGGTTGCATAGACCGTGGGAAAAGTGTAGTATCTGGGCTGGAATGCACCATTCCTCACAGCACAGTCCCTCACGGCTTCCCTTGGCTACGGGAGGGAGTTTCCCAATCTCCTGTGCTTCCTGAGTGAGGTGATACCCCACCCCGCTTCAGCTCACCCTCCGTGGGTTGCACTCACTGTCTAACCAGTCCCAATGAGATGAGCCGGGTACCTCAGTTGGAAATGCAGAAATCACCCGCTTTCTGAGTTGATCTCTCTGGGAACTGCAGACTGGAGCTGTTTTTATTCGGCCATCTTGCCAGCCACACCCAAGATTATTCTTTAAAGCATACAATATTTATCATTGAGTAGATAATGACTATTTACTACACCAGCACAATGAATGGTATACTGCCTCATTACTGTTAGTTGTGAATGAAAGTTCCATCCCTATTTCCCACTAGGTCTCCTTTGACATCTCAGAAAGAGAAGACCCTCATTACTTACGGGCAGGGATGGAATTTCAAGTCCCCAGTAGTACTCTGCAGATACTGGCTGGGAAAGAAAAGGGTGCTTTGCTACTGCTTTTTCACGTGGCCTCCACTATCACCCTTGAAGAGGGCCTCCTTACCACTAGGCCAGGTTAGAATGAAAGTTCTGGCTACCCATTCAGCCTTCTTTGTCACCACCCTGGCAGTGGAGAGGGAGAGGGGAAGAGGTGCCTTGTTACAGCTTTGTGAAGGTAGGAGTCTAAATTTACCACTTGGCCTGTGCTGTCATGGGTTGGGATGAGACCATAGGTTTTTATTTTTTTTTCCATGGTGTTTGACTGAATGCTATGGTTTAAATGTTTGTCCCTTTCAAAACTCATGTTGAAATTTAATTTCGATTGTTATTACATTGGGAAATGGGACCCTTCTTTTCTTTTGAGATGGTGTCTCTTTCTGTCACCCAGGCTGGAGTGCAGTTGTGTGATCATAGCTCACCATAGCCTCGAACTCCCAGGTTCAAATGATCCTCCTGCCTCAGCTTCCCAAGTAGCTTGGACTGCAGGTGCATGCCACCACACCCAGCTAATTATTTTATTTTTTGTAGAGACAGAGTCTCTCTTTGTTGCCCAGACTGGTCTTGAACTTCTGGGCTCAAGTGATCCATTCACCTTGGCCTTCCCAAATTCTGAGATTACAGACATGAGGGGAAGTGGGACCTTTAAAAGGTGTTTAGGTCGTGGGGGTTCCACTCTCACGAATGGAGTAATTCCATTATCATAGGAACGGGTTTGCCCCCTCTTGCTCACTCTCTTGCTCAGTCTTGCTTACTCTATCATCTTCTCTTTGCCCTTTCACTATGTGATGCCTTCTGCCATATTATTATGCAAGAAGAAGGCCCTCACCAGATGGCAGCACCTTGATCGCAGACTTCTCAGCTTCCAGAACGGTGAGTCAAGAAATTTCTGTTTATTATAAATTACGCAGTATGTGGTATTCTGTTGTAGTAGCAAACACAAACTAAGACACTGATGTAGGGTGATTATTTTCTAAAAGTTTTCTGTCTCAGCCTGACATTTTCCTGGTCATTTGGCTAGACAGAGCAGGTTTTTCTTGAAACATTTTAAGTCTGCACTCATTGGTGTTTCCTGGTTACAGGCTTCTATATAACCCAATTAAAAAATATATGATGCAAGAATAAAACCACAGAATTTAATACCATGACATTCCTTGGGTCCCAAGTCCCCTAGTTGCTCATTCCCCTTTTCTCCACCTTTTAGAATCTTCACATTTTTTTTGTATATAATGTCCAGAGTTGTTAATTGTAGTTAGTCGGAGAAATGTAAAGCAGTGCATCTACTCCTCCATCTTTTAAATATTACCATTTTAGGCACTGGAGACATTTTCATGCAGCTATTTTGGAATAACTTCAGAACAGTTATGTTAAAACATGGAAATACTTTTATTACTAGGTAGTGAGCACAAGATCATTTTTGCCTCTTACTTCATGCTATCCCTGACCTCCTTGGAAGTGGAAGTTCTTTTATCTCTCTGAAGTAAAGCAGAACTGCTTAAGATAAATGGGGTTCCCTTATACTTGCAGAAGAGACCTTCTGTTGATCTTTCTCTGGTTCCTCCTTAGATAGTACCCATTAATGGCTCATCTGATTATCTGAGGAGAAAAGAGATGGCATTTACACCAAGGTGGAAATAGAAACAGAAGTTGGGAGCCTGTAGCATCTGATTTATTCTTGCAACAAATGAATACTTGGCTCTTATACTTATCCTGAAGTGGCTTTCATTAGAGTGGAGACAGATATAGTGATTAGCCGTGAAGTCAATAGATAGTAAATTTTAGTCTAAGGCAACAAAAGTTACTGAAATAATGTCTTCAGTGGCAGAATTTATGATTACATCAAGGTAACCTATGGGTAAATGACTTTCCACTTTTCTGGAAAAGTAATCACTATTGTTTGTGGAATTTTCCTCCCTTCTCTTTCAACATGAAGTGATAGCTTTTGCCACCAGCTCTTAACTTCTGTTGCTCAGGACTCTCAGTTGGAAATGGGACAGAAGACTCAGGACAGAAGACTAGAGACAGAGGAAGCCTACCTAGAGTTATGCAAATTAACTGAGCCTATTGAGTAAATGTTGATTGTGTACGATATACAGTACACATATCCTTTAGTTAATACTGTCAAAGTCCATGAAGAGAACTCTCAGATTTAAATGGCAACGAATAAGGAGAGTCTAATATTTGGCTTAATAAACTGACTTATAAATTATGTGATTTTAAACAGATAAATGAGTTTGCGATGGTGTTCCTCAATACATTTTTTTCCCCTTAATTGTTTCCCTTGAGCATTATAACTGTTAAGAACTGTAATCTTGGAATCAGACTGCATGACTTCAATTTCTAGCTTTGTCATTTAACTGTTTGTGAGACTTGGGGCAAATTACCTGATTTTTCAGAGGCTTGGTTTCTTCAGTGGTAAATTGAGCATCTTGGCAGCACCTGTCTCATAGAGTTATTGTGAGATTTAGCTGCAATAAAAATTATGAATCCCTAGAAAAAGCTGGCCCATTATAGGCATTCAATATACGTTAGCTAAAATAACAAACATTTTTTTCAGGAGAACACATATAGTTATGTGGATGGATCTCAGCTGCTGACAGTATTTATTGGCCCTTGTTTTCTCCCCTTCTGACCTCTGAATAAGGTATATAGTTGGATAGTGTCTCAGTTTTCAGGTGCTTCATTGCAGTACAAGTGCCTCAACAAAATTTTGGGCTTATTTTTATTATGAAAACTTGTGGGATTGTGAGGAACTTATTTGTCCAGAAAGTCCGGCAATTGGTAGGTAATAGTTTTAGGGATTTAACCTGGTGTAAAAAAAAAATCAGGCAAACCAAATAGAAAATGTGGTTGAGATGAAGGTGTCACCCTTCCCTCTCATCTCATTCTGATATGGGTCTCTTGTGAGACTGTAGACTGAGAATATATATCTGGGGCTGATATGCCTGTACTTATGTATATCAGTATCTTACTATTCAGAATCTCCCTTAAGGGAATACTGATTCCTATTTACTGCTACTTATTAATACCATCTGGAATGACTTTTGCTTATCATTGTAACTTAACATCCAAAAATACATTGCATATTTATCATTTTTTAGCCTTCTTAAAGGGGATATGATGGTTATCTGAAAAATAATGCCAGAGGATAGTACGGTCATGCATCACTTAATGATGTGGATATGTTTTGAGAAATGCATCATTAGGCATTTGTCATTATTGTGTGAACATCAGAGTGTACTTACACATAGATTGTATAGCCTACTACATACCTAGACTATGTGGTACAAGTCTATTTTTCCTGGGCTACAAACGTGTACAGCTTGCTAATTTACTGAGTTCTTTATAGGCAATTGTAACACAATGGTATTTGTGTATCTAAATAGATACTTGTGTGTCTAGATAGGTAAGGTACAGTAAAAATGCAGTATAAAAAATTTTAAAAATGATATTTCTATATGGGATATTTACTATGGATGGAGCTTGCAGGACTAGACATTGCTTTGGGTGAGTCAGTGAGTAGTGAGTGAATGTGAAGGCCTAGGACATTACTGCACCCTACTATAGACTTTATAAACACTGTACACTTAGGCTACACTAAATTTGTTATTTTTATTTTTTACAATAAATGTACAGTATTTTTCTTTCTTCAATAATAAACTTAGTTTACTATAACTTTTTTATTTTATTAACTTTAAATTTTTTTTTTGAAACAGTGTCTCACTCTGTCACCCAGGCTGGAGTACAGTGGCTCACTGCAACTTCCACTTGCCGGGTTTAAGAGATTTTCCTGCCTTAGCCTCCTGAGTATCTGGGATTACAGGTGTGCACCATCATGCCCAGCTAATTTTTGTATTTTAGTAGAGACAGGTTTTCACTATGTTGGCCAGGCTGGCCTCAAACTACTTGCCTCAAGTGATCTGCCTGCCATGGCCACCCAAAGTGCTGGGAATACAGGTGTGAGTCACCATGCCCAGCCACCAGCCAACTTTTTAATTTTTTAAACTTTTGACTCTTTTGTAACAACAACTTAAAACACAAACACATTTTACAGCTGTACACAAATATTTTATTTCTTTATATCCTTATTTTGTAATTTTTTAAAAATAATTTTCAAACTTTTTTGTTAACTAAGAGACAAACACCCATATTAGCCTAGGCCTACACAGGGTCAGGCTCATAGATATCATTGTCTTTTACCTCTACATCTTATCCCATTGGAAGGCCTTCATGGGCAATATAATGCATGGAGCTGTCATCTGTAACAATACCGTCTTCAGGAATACCTCCTGAAAGACCTACTTGAGGCTTTTTTACAGTTAAATTTTATTTTTTATATGTATAAGGAGTACACTGTAATATAATAATGAAAAGTATACTATAGTAAATCCATAAAGAACCTAGCTTTTTATTATAATTATCAGGTACTACATGCTGTATATAATTGTGTGTGCTATACTTTTATATAACTGGCAGCACAATAGGTTTAGTTACATCAGTATCACCAAAAACACATGAGTAATGCATTGTACTATGACGTTATAATGCTACAAGTCACTAGGCAATAGGAAGTTTTCAGCTCTGTTATAATCTTATTATAATGGAGTTATGTATGTGGCCTGCTGTTGACCAAAACATCATTATGCATCACATGACTGTATGTTGCCATAGTTTAAAAAAAATTCTTCATCTTAAGTTTTTAGGAAAATATTTAAAGATAAATATTTTTAAAAGATTGCAGTAGGGAAAGATGGAAGAGATCAGATAAGTATATTTTAGTTTGCCAAAATAGCAACATGAAACCTAGTTATTTTTTGTGCCAAATTTTCAGTCACTGAATTAGATATAAGGCTCTATAAAGTGTTTTTTCCATTATTTATTAATTCACCAAAGTGTATTTAGTGCCTACTCTGTGTCAGGTACCTTGCTGGGCTGTGGTTATATTACTGAAAACTAGATGAACAAGAACTCTTCATTCATGGGATTTCAATCTAGTGGGTGTGGAAGGTGGAGACAGAGGATCAAAAAGGTAAAGAAATAAGGTTAATTTCAGGATAAGCATTCTGAAATAAATACCATCCTGTGCTAAAAAATAGAGGGAAATTACTAGGTAGCATGATTTGGGGAGGCCTCTATAAAGGAAAAACAGTTAAGTTGAAGTTTGAGGATAAGAATGAGATACAAGATGTTTAAATAAGATATAAATAAGATATTGAAAAATCTGAGAAGAGAATTCTAGTAATTGGAATGAATGACAGAGAAGAACTTTTACCATTCTTACAACTGAAAGAAGATCAATAATATTTGAGTAAAGATCATACTGATACTATTAATTCTTTAAATGTTTGGCAGCATTTACCAGTGAAGCTATCTGATTCTGAGCTTTTCTTCACTGAGAGGTTTTTGATTAATAGTTCTATTTCCTTACTTGTTATAGATCTATTCGGATTTTCTGTTTCGTTTTGGTCATTTTATTACTTTGACAATTTATAGAGATAAAATTGTTCATAATCATTTATAATCCTTTTGATTTCTGCAAGTTTTGGAGTAATACCACACTTCCGTTTCTGATTTTAGTTATTTGCATCTTGTCTTTTTTCCATAATCTAGGTACAGACTTACCAGTTTTGTTGATCTTTTTTCGATGAACCAACTTTTTGGTTTCAGTGATTCTGTTTTGTTTTCTGTTCTCGACTTCATTTATTTCTTCTCTAAACTTTATTTTCTTTATTCTACTAGCTTTAGGTTTAGTTTACTTTTACTTTTCTAGTCTTTAATACGTAACGTTAGGTAACTGATTTTGAGATACAGCTTCTATTGTAATGTATTCTATTGTAACATTTAGAGCTATATATAGCACTACTTTTACTGCCTTCTACAAGGTTTTGGTGTGCTGTGTTTTCATTTTCATTTCTATAAAAGTATTCTCTGATTTCCCTTGTGGTTCCTTACTTGACCCATTGGTTGTGTCACAGTCAAATAAAATATAGAGAAATTAAAACATTTTATTTGGGAAGAAATAACTGCAATTTGGGGCACACTCACAAACTGGATGGTCTTTGGTATATCTGAAGAACAAAGAGAAGGTTAGAGGTTTCATAAAAAGGATCAATGTTATATATTGCTCTTCAAGAAAGTTCATTGCAATTGGTAAGGTTTGGGGGAGCTGACAAGCTGTGATTGGGGAGTGATGGCAATGAGCAAACCAAGTCTTATGTTGCAGAAGGTTTTTCAGCAGCCATTAGATAAAACTGGTTTCAAGTTACAGCAGGCAGTTTCAACAGCCAACTTGCAGATAATTATATTTTTCAAACAATGTTATGTGCCCTGAGTGCTTTCTTCCCCAGACTTCTCAACTCTGTTTTAATTGGGTATGATAAGAATGACCCAATTTGTATAATTGACTTTCACATTTCCCCCTTTTGATCAAGATCTTTCTGTGAAAACATTGATGATCAACAATTTTGCAGTTAGTTTTAATCATCCCTTGGCTCTGGGATGGGCCTATCTTGGTTGTCTCTATCCCATGTCGGGGGAAGGTATGGGAGGTGTATGTCAGGGATCTTGGACGTATTTAAGTAACAAAGAAGCCAGAAGAAAAAGTCTCAGGGTAGGTTTGTTTGGAGTCCAGCACTGAATTCCATCTTATCAGTTTCTATAGGCATCAGCAAACATCTTGAAGTGTTGAGCTAACATTATCCTTTTAGGAGAATTGGCTTTACACAGATTAGTCAGGCAATGAGAATGAAGTTTAGAAATCATAATGTAAACGATTAACAATATACAAAATTTAGTTTGTACAGTGATTTTGAACTAAGCATCAAGCCCGAGGACAACAAACTAAAAAAATCAATAGACCACTGGGGAAACTGGGTGAGACCCGTTGAGACCTGTGGTATTTTATGATTGGGTTGAATTAAAGCAGAGAATGCTAGCTTTGCGAAAGAAGTCACCAGTACAATTTGAACAAAAAGTTGTGTTAGCGATATTGTCAGTTACCCACTAGGTAGACTCAAAAGATTTCTTAGATTGGGTTTTGTCAAGTTACCTATATTGGTTACTGACTGTGAAATCTTAACTACAGAATTTTTCTGCTAAGTCAAATAGGCATCATTAAGAGGGGTAAGAGTCTCATTATGATATGGAGTCTTGTTCTGATGTCTTAAGAAAAGTTGTTTACAGCATGGAAAATACCAACCTCTTATCCTTGTTTTCAGTTTGAATGTCTCTTGATATGGCTTCTGGCAGCTTAGTGAACCTTCTGTGTGGCCTATACATCAGGCACAAGACAAGCACCTTAAAATTTATCTAGTTTCAGCTTATAGGGCTTTAGAAACAGAACAGTTTACGTTTCAGTAATGCTTTGGAAGAATGTTGGATTGGAGTAACCCAGAAAAATTTAGGATATAGTCTAATCTATAGGTATATAACAAAAACTCAAAAACAATGTACAGTGTTTTAATCTAATAATAAGTATATTATAGTTTTTCTTTGGAAACATAACGTTTTCCTATATTAATCATATAGGAATCTCAGATTTACAAGTGTCTTGAGGCTAAGAAGCCAAACCAATGCAAATTTTAGATTTTGTTTACAGTCTTAAGGTCCCCAAGCATTCCAGGAAGTGACAATATTTATTTATTTAGTATAGGGCTGGGGATACTTGAAGTCAGGCATTTTATGCATATTTTCAGGCTGGGCGTGGTGGCTCACGCCTATAATCCCAGCACTTTGGGAGGTCAAGGCGGCAGATCATGAGGTCAGGAGATCAAGACCATCCTGGCTAACTCGGTGAAACCCTGTCTGTACTGAAAATACAAAAAAATTAGCCAGGCATGGTGGCCAGCACCTGTAGTCCCAGCTACTCGGGAGGCTGAGGCAGGAGAATGGCGTGAACCTGGGAGGCAGAGCTTGCAGTGAGCAGATATGCTACTGCACTCCAGCCTGGGAGACAGAGTGAGACTCTGTCTCAAAAAAAAAAAAAAAAGAAAGAAAGAAAGACTTTATACATTATCTTAATTATAGCCAACTTGATCACATACAAAATTCTTTTTATAAATTTTCTTTACAGAAATCTTACTAGGATGTTACTCAGAACTTTGAAAACACGGTCAGATTATCTGCTCTGTCTCATATTTCCTCTTCCTTAAATAACCAGTCATTTAATTTCCACACAAAAATATTTACCACAAGATTTTTTCTTATACAAAATTTTCTTTTTCTCAGTAATGAACATTTTTATTCCTGTCATATTTTTTTCATTTAAAAACATCTCTTTTTGGCACACTTTACATACAGAATTATATACGTTAATTAGAATTTTCAACTCTTGGTAACTTTAAATTTTAGTGAAAACCTAGGAAGTAAGAAATTTTGAGTTATCTGTCATACATTTGTATTTTATAGATGAGAACAATTTTATAATTTTTAGAAACATGTTTCATTATAACATAAAATTTCCCTTCTTAATTTTAAATGATCCAGACATTTAACGAGTATTATATTTCAATTTAAAACAACATAACTTTAAGATTTTAAATTACATGAAAAGTTCATTTATAAACATTTATTTCATTTACAGTTATCTAATTTAACAATTATATATAGATTGCCTATGAAAACTGAGATAGTAGATGGAGCTAGTTATTTATTTCAAGTTTTTTTTACTAACCAAGTTTATTGCCTATTACCTGATTTAATAGGCAATAAACTTGGTTATCCATGTATTTAATCAGGTGTTTGCCTGGTTTAATAGGCTATAAACTTTAGAGTTAAATACGTGGATATCTTATTATCTCAGAAGATGCAACTTTTTAAATTAAATCAACAACATTAAATTTAATAATATTTATCAAAAAATTATGCAAAGATCATTCTGTTTTAGGCTGATTTTATAGCTTTATGACCTTTATGTCAAACCCTGACACTTCAAAATATCTATTAGTGACATTTATAAGACTGTCTGACTTGTAAACCCAGGCAAAAGTATATGCTAACAATTTTGAAGACTATTTTACCAATAATTTTAAATCCAAGCTATTTATTAAAGATTTACTTAAGTCACGTGAACTTTAAAAAATTAGGTTAATTGCTATATATTTTATGAGTACTCATTTATTTAAACCAATTGGAATAAAATTCTTTTAGGGATTTTGGCTAGCTACACTGGATTTTATTATGTAGACACAACATACAGCATAATGCATGTATATATGTATAAACACACCTAAATACATATACATATAAATAAAAATCTCATAGCATTTATTTTAGAATTCTAGTCATGAGATAGTAAAATACATCAACTCATCAGTTTATGAAAATCTGTTGGATCCAAATCATTTATCTGATGAAATGGGGCAAGGCTAAACTAAGATTTTTTAAAATGGCAGTCTTATAAAGGCTGTGAACCAAAATTTGTGTAAAGCAGTTTGAATCAGTTAACAATATACTGGATTGGACAAAGAAGAGTCAACTGTGAAAATGTGACTGAATTATGGGAGGAGGCCCAAAAGATAGGAGTTATTCTAACAGAGTCAATACAGTATTATATTTTGGTCTCAATTCTTTGTCCTTGAAGATAAGAATGTTGCCATTCCCCTTAGTATAGGTAGGTGTGTCTTCACATGGGAATTTCTTTTATTTATTTTTTATTGCAAAGGAAACAGCATGAAGATCATAATGATTTTTTTATACCTGCTGGTTTTCAAGTGTTTTACTTAAATAGTATGTCAGTATAGCTCAGGAGTTTTGGAAAAAGAGAGTTTATCTTAGAGAAGCATAAAGAGGAATTTTAAGAAGGGGAAGGGAAAACTGCAGAGAGGAAAGAGTTCAGCCAGCTTTGAGACAATATTTTGTAGTGAGACAATCTTTGAGTTCTGAATGATTTTCTCTCTTTTATCAGGTATCAGTGAGATATGCATATCTTATTTGCAGTATATGCTTTTGCAGACATGGTCTTTTGGTTTAGTGTCAAGAACAACAGACTGAATGATTCCTATAATATTGAACATGAGTCCCAGAAAATATCTTGGCATGCCTTTGAATTTTGAGAGCCCATTTTGTGAGTGCTCTGATATAATGCCAAATACACAAAAGCCAATTAAATGCAAGTGCTGAATACTCAATGGCCAAATAAACTCAAGCACAGACAGAAAAGTATATGCTTACCAAGAATAATGATAAGTTGCCTTCTCCAACTGAAGGGGAAAGGAAAGATCCCTTCACCAAGGTCTTAACCTGAAGGGGAAAAATCCCTTAGCCCAGATTCCAAAGCCAGAGTCTCCAAGGAGAAGAGTACTCTTGAATAGTAGCTCCCCCAAGTAGATCAGGCATAAAGGAGAAACAACACTCCCCATCAAAGTCCTAAATAAAACAGAACTCAACCCAAATCAGGAATTCAGTCCAAGAGAGACTTGCCAAGTGGAAAAGAGGCAATCTGCAAAAGTCGGGGGATCATAGGGCCTCAGTATGGGTTCCTTATGCTGTAGTTCCAAGGCCTGGTGATTTTCTCCAAGGTTAGACAGCTTTGGACCCCACTTCTGTCAAGTATGTCAAAATCAAATAAAATATGAGATAAATATCTGAAATTAAAACATTTTATTTGGGAAAAAAGAATCACAATTTGGGGCATACATGCTGACCACGTGGTCTCTGGTATGTCTGAAGAATAAAGAGAAGGTTAGAGGTTTTATTAAAAAAAAAAAGAGAGAAATGTTATGTATTACTTGTCAGGAAAGTTCATTGACAGTAGTAAGGTTTTGGGATGCTGGAAAACTGTGATTGGTGAGTGACAGCAGTGGGTAAAACCAGTCCTAAAGTTGCAAAGTGTTCTTTCAATAGCTATTAAATAAAACTGATTTCAAGTTACAGCAGGCTTGCAAAGAATTACATTTTTTGGAGCAATGTTATGTGCCCTTAGTGCTTTTTTCCCCTTGAGCTCTGAACTCTGTTTTAGTTGGGTATGACAAGAATAACCCAATTTATATGATTAACTTGCACAGTTGTTTAAGAGTATGTTGTTTAACTTTCACACATTTATGAATTCTCCAATTTTCTTTCTGTTATTGATTTCTGGTGTCATCTCTTTGCTGCCAGACAAGATACTTTGTATAGTTACCATATTTTAAAATTTACTGGGATTTGTTTTGTATCCTAACATGCAATACATTTTGAAGAATATTTTGCATGCACTAGAGAAGAATATGTATTCTACATTGTTTGGTAGAATGTCTATGTGTCTGTTGGATATTTGGTCTATAGTGTTGTTTAAGTCCTGTATTTTTTAATTGATCTTCTGTCTAGATGTTCTATCCATTATTGAAAATGGGGCATTGAAGCCTCCAAGTATTATTGTAGAACCATCTGTTTATCTTCTCAATTCTGTCAATAATTGCTTCATGTATTTTGGGGCCCTTTTGTTGGTACATTTATATCTGTAATTGTTATATCTTCTGAATTGATTCATTTATTGGTATATAATCTCTTTTTTGTCCCTTGTAACAGTTTTTGGCTAAATATCCTTTTTGTTTATTAATATAGCCACTTAAACTCTCTTTTGTTTATTTACTGTTTGCATGGAATATATTTTATTTCATTCTCTCTCTCTTTTTTTTTTTTTTTTTTGAGATGGAGTCTTGCTCTGTTACCCAGGCTGGAGTGTAGTGGCACGATCTTGGCTCACTGCAAGCTCTGCCTCCCAGGTTCATGCCATTCTCCTGTCTCAGCCTCCCGAGTAGCTGTCATTCTTTTACTTTCCACTTATTTGTGTCTTTGGGTCTAAACTGAGTCTATTTTAGACAACATACAAATGAATCATTTCTCTCTTTTGAGAGAGAGTATTTTTTGTTTTTTAAATTGATACACAGTAATTGAACATGTTTATGAGGTACATATGATATTTTGATAAAGGCACATAATGGTAATGATCCATCAGAGTATTTACAATATTCGTCACCTGAAACATTCATCATTTCTCTATGTTGGGAATATTCAAATCTCTTCTTCTAGGTATTTTGAAATATACAATAAATTATTGTCAGCTATAGTCACCCTATTGTGCCACTGAACAGCAGAAATTACTCCTTCTATTCAACTGTGTGTTTGTACCTATTAACCAACCCCCTTCATCCCTCCTCTGCTTCCTTGCCTCTGGTAACATTCTACCCTTTACCTCCATGAGATCAACTTTTCTAGCTCCTGTATATGAATGAAAACATGTCGTTGAATCATGTTTCTTAATCCACATTGCCAATCTGTGTCTTTTAATTTGTGAGTTTAATTCATTTACATTTAAAGTGATTATTGATATGGAAGGACTCATTTCCGTTATTTTGCTATTTGTTTTCTATATATTCTGCAATTTCTCTAATTCTGCCTTCTTTTCTGTATTTTTCCTATTATACCATTTGATGCCCTCGTTGTTTCCTTTTGTATATTATTTTAGTTATTTTTTAATTGGTTACTTTGAGAATTGCAAGTAAATAGTCAGTGGAACATATAGATCTGGGGAAAGCCAGGGCTGGAGAAATAAATTTTGGAATAATTGGTGTATGCATGGTATTTATATCTGTGGGGCTAGATGAAGTATTTTGAAAGAGAATATAGCCAGGGAAGAGCAGAAAATGCATTAGCAACCCCTGAGAACTTTAAATAACCCTTCCTTTGATGGATAATTTTGAATTTTCCCCTTAAGTCTTGTGAATGGGCAACATAACTTGTTAAGTCTTGTGAATGGGCAACATAACTTGTCACTTGGGTATCTTCACTGGTCCTCACTGGTTCTCTCAAGCAGTGAGAACTGCTTTTTCTGTAGTAGCTGAGTATTAGAATGGGATGAGTCCTATTTTTTCATTTCTGAAGATTTATCTCAATTTCTTCATTTTCTTGAAAAGTCTTTATTTGCCTATTAATTTCAAGATCATTTTCTTCCCAGCCTCTCACTGACCTCCTTAATTTTTTCCTTGAATATCGTTTGTCTAGAAAAAGTAACAAATTCTCTGCATTTTGTGATTCTTTAGATGGGTCTGAGGGGAATAAAGATCTGTGCTAATGAAGTCAAGGATGTGCGTGTAAACCACAACACATCTTATTCTTTAGTCACAGCTCTCACTACTGATTTGAGCAGCTTCCTCTCAAAAGCATATCTTTAATCACAGTGGTTGAGGGAAAATGGGAATGATCGTTATGGAAAAACAACTCTGCATTTACATTTTGTTGAAGCAAGGCCAGGATTGTTACCTTTATACCTGAATGTTGCTACATTCTGACCCTTAAAACATAGTCTCTGTTTGTAGGAGGAAATTGGGTTATGAATAACCATGCCATGCCTACACTGAAAGTTTTAAAATATATATAATAATAAAAGCTAATTGAACATAGCTACCACTTGCTTTTTGCCTGATGTCTAATTCCTGTTATTTACTGTATGCAGTCTGTTTTATCCTTGCCTCTCCCAGCTGATTGTCACCTGAAAAACAGATCTCTCACTGTTTGACCTTTATATCTGAGAATCAGAGAATTGGCAAGCTGATATTCTGAAATCCCCACTAGAAAAAGCAGAATGGGGAAAGTGGGAGGCAGTGCTTGATAGTGGAGCAGAAGCATTTCCCAACATAGTTGCAGTATCATGTGAGCAATGTGGATAACATGACTCCTAAAATTTGAATGGGGCCTTTGGAGAAAACTTAGTCTTCCTTGTATTATTCCCCTCATCCTGCCTTCTGTCTCTGCCAAATTTATAGAAGCTGGAAAACATATTTTCTAAACTAATTGAGTTTCTAATCACCTCACCATGGCAACACCATCATTGCCTAGACATATGCTGCATGTAGTCCTTTTGAGAACCCACGTGTTTGTTAAAGAAGTCCACAAGAGTTTTCTGTGGGGTTTTAATAGCCTTCACAGAGAAGAAGTTCATATGTTATTATTAGGGATAGGAGGGGCTCAGAGTTGACCCAGAATCCTTGTTTACTTGAGAAAGAATGGTAAATGACAATACTCATATAAGAACTTCTGGCCGGGCGCGGTGGCTCAAGCCTGTAATCCCAGCACTTTGGGAGGCCGAGACGGGCGGATCACGAGGTCAGGAGATCCAGACCATCCTGGCTAACACGGTGAAACCCCGTCTCTACTAAAAATAGAAAAACTAGCCGGGCGAGGTGGCGGGCGCCTGTAGTCCCAGCTACTCGGGAGGCTGAGGCAGGAGAATGGCGTAAACCCAGGAGGCGGAGCTTGCAGTGAGCTGAGATCTGGCCACTGCACTCCAGTCCGGGCGACAGAGCGAGACTCTGCCTCAAAAAAAAAAAAAAAAAGAACTTCTTAGTCTGGGTTTTGTTAATGATCTGTGGGGGGTCTGTGAACCTTCATAAATTGAATGCAAAATATGATGTGTATGTGTATTTTTCTCCCCAGGAGACAGCATTCATAGCATTCATCAGGTTTTCAGAAAATTGCATAGCCTCCTTTGCACCTCTGCGAGTCCTTCCCTTTCTTGATCTGTTAGGTAAATCCAAATAGTGCTGTATTTACTTTTTAAATTTCATGAATGTACTCTGAAAATAAATAGATTAAAATGAGATTTTAAGAAAAAGAAATATCCTCAATTAGCATTAAAACTCATAACCTGCTTGCTACTCTGTCATACTGGTGACTGATGACCGGACCTCAACTGTTAAGATAACTGCCAGCCCATGAAATCAACCATATTAAATGGCACACAGTGTCAATTGCAAAAGGGTGCCGCCCTGAGCTAGCTGGTGGCTGGAGACACTCTCACTGCTATTGAGTGATTGGCGTGGCAATGGCTCCAGACCAAATTATGAGGTGGAAATGAAAGAATGAATGCTGCAATGGTTTACTACCAGGTACTATACTACATATTTTTATGAACTAAACTCAACTTCTGTAATCATCTTTTGAGGTCAATATTGATATCCTAATTCTATAGGCCCATAACAGTGGAATGATTTGCTCAAGGTCTTAGTCAAGTGTCAGAGCTGAAACAGAATCCTCATATTTCTACCATTGCCTGAAGCCTTATAGGAGCCTGGCATCCAGCTATGGAAAGGGCATCCCAAGGGGTGTTTGAGCCAGACTCTGAAGTTTGAGCTCGAGAAGTAATTCACTTCCCACACCTTTAAAAGAAGTGGGTGGTCTGTGCTCTAGGGTGACTCAGTGACTCCAGCAAGTGCAAGTCCTATTTCTGGGGAGGCCACTGTTGTGTCCCCTTAAGTAGCTCTAAGTCTTGATTCTGTTTGTGTGTCCTCTAAATAACACTGACATTGGCTTACATGGAAACCACCTTCTCAGGATTTTGAAGTGCTATACAAACAGCTAAGAGAGAGCATTGTCTAAAGTCATATGACAGGACTGGAATTTGTCTGGTGAACAAAAATTTCACAGTCATAACACCTTTTACTCCTACAGCAAACAGAATGTTTTCTTTGTGAAGGAAGCAAGCAAGCATTCCATTTTTAGAATAATGATGCTCTTTAAAGGAACAGTGCCGGAAGTTTAGCTCTTGAGTTCCTTCTGTGCATTTAATGCTATCAGAGGAGAAAATGCAGGCTTCCAGATGCATATTCTTGAAAGTACTGAAAGGAAGATTTGTGTTTCTATTACTTGAGTGGATTCATGTGGGCTTTATTAACAAGCTAATAAGCATGACATTTCAAAGTGTGGTCCACAGCACCCCTGACATTAGCATCACCTTAGTGCTTATATAAAAGGTAGATTCATGGACTCCACCCTAGACCTACTAACTCAGAATCTCTTGGACTGGGGGGATGGGCTCAGGAATACATGTTTTTAGCTACTCCTCTGGAGATTTTTATGTACACTAAAGTCAGAAAATCATTGCATTGCAAGTTCAAACCCCATGATAAACCAAGTTAATTTTGCTATAATGACATTTGGCTAAAATGAATCTAGTAACTACTTACATTCTTGGAGAGAAAGCCAAGTTAAATACAGCTTTTCTGAAGTGAATTTGCATATAAAACAAAGCAGAAAAAATGTGGATAGGAGCTTTACTCTCTTCAATAGCCTGAGACACTCCAGAGGTCATAACTAGTATCATATCTTAAAACTAAAAGAGGCACACTTGAAAAGACTGATATCTGCAACTATATTGGCCTAACTGGGTTGAGGCAGGCACAGATCCAGCTGCAGAGTTTAGGAGGAAGTTCACAGTAGAACACACAGTGCAGGTTAGCCCTAAACATGGAAACAGACAGTATGTCAGAGTCTAGGCCAGTAGTTTAGTGTGTATGAGTGTACGTGCATGTGCGTTTCTATGTCTATGAGATGGATTGAGGCAATTGCAATGACCAATTAGTAGTAAACAATACAATAAAGGCTCTCTTATATGATCAGGACTAGAGTTAACTAAAAAAAATCAATTACATCAGGGAATTGTAAATACATATCTTTAAATACCTAATTTTAACTTAAAACATTCATTTGAAAGTTTTATATACCATTTATTCTCTATTAAATATGATGCCCCCAAATATCGTGATATTAGCCACACTTCTTGTCTTCTGTCTGAAGGTGTGACTCTTCAACCGCCCCAATGGTACTGAACCCCACCGCTAGAATGACTCATATGATTGAGTATGAAAGAACAGTTTTGTTTGCAGTCCAGAGCCAAACTTCTGTGGGGAGTTCTAGATGATAACTCTAACTAGACAAGTGTTGTACTGTCTGTTCCCCAGAGAGGAAACACTGTATCCGTGAAGAAATCTAATGACAAATTGTTTACCTTTTTTGGAATACAAAGGGAAAATTTCTTCCTAATTTATCTATGATGACACACATACATAAAAGAACAGGCAAACAAGTAAGCAAGCAAGC
The DNA here is from genome assembly GCF_000951035.1 of Colobus angolensis palliatus. NCBI lineage: Eukaryota > Metazoa > Chordata > Mammalia > Primates > Cercopithecidae > Colobus > Colobus angolensis. Next base: position 710,509 of record NW_012117977.1, on the reverse strand, counting down.
AGACAGTGTTTCCAAATTAAGGGGCTTTAGTCAGGAAACCACCACATGTTAGTCAGTGAAACTCAGTGACCTTCAACTACCTTTTTATTTATTTAACAATTTTTATATTTAATTTTTGTGGGTGCGCAGTAGGTGTGTATATTTATAAGGTACACAAGATATTTTGATGCAGGCATAGAGTGTGTAATATTCACATCAGGGTAAATGGGGTATCCATCACCTCAAGCATTTATCCTTTCTTTGTGTTACAAGCAATCCAATTACACTCTTAGTAATTTTAAAATGTACAATTAAATTATTATTGACTATAGTCACCCTGTTGTCCTATCGAATAGTATGTCATTCATTCTTTCTATTTTTTGGTACTCATTAACTACTCTTACCTCCACCCCAACCTCCTATTACCCTTCCCAGCCTCTGGTAACCATTGTTCTACTCTCTATCTCCATGAGTTCAAGTGTTTTCATTTTTAGCTTCCACAAACACATGAGAATATGTGAAGTTTGTTTTTCTCTGAATGGCTTATGTCACTTAACAAAATAACCTCCAGTTCCATCCATGCTGTTGTGAGGGAGAAGAAAGGAAAAAACAAACAAACAAACAAACAAAAAAACAGAGACAGTTAAGGCAGGACCTTGGTAGAATTCTTTTAAACAGAGGAATAGCTTGAAAAATAAAGCTGCAGCTGCACAGATAAGGGAGCAAGTCCAAACATAGAAACGCCTTTGTTCTTTGTGTAATCAGCGGGCACCCAGGAAAAAGTTTCCTCCCCTTCTATGGACATATGGACATGTACATGGTGGGTTCCATGCGAACTTGCACGGGTAGCCGGAGGCTTGCCTGAGACATGCCTGTGACTGCACAGATAAGGGCAATTACACAGGCAGCTACACAGACAGGGGAACTTTCTAATAAAAGCTTTTGTGTTCAACTGTGAAACAGCAGCCCTCTTGGACCCCCTCTCTGCTGTGGAGAGCTTTCCTCTTTTGCTTATTAAACTTTCGCTCCAACCTCACCCTTGGTGTATACACTCCTTATTTTTCTTGGTCATGACACAAAGAACTCTGGATAACACCTCAGACAATGAGGCTACTTCAATTGCAAATGACAAGATCTCATTCTTTTTATGGATAAGTAGTACATATATACTCTATACATGTAGTGTATATACGTGTGTGTGTGTATATATATATATATCACATTTTCTGTATCCATTCATCTGTTGATGGGCAATTAGGTTGCTTCCAAATCTTGGCAATTGTGAATAGTGCTGTGATAGACATGGAAGTGCAGATATCACCTAGATGTACTGACCTCATTTCTTTTGGGTACACCCTTAGTAGTGGAATTACTGGATTATTTTTAGTTTTTTGAAGAAACTGTTCTCCATAGTGGTTCTACTAATTTACATTCTCACCAAGAATGTAGGAGGGTTCCCTTTTCTCCAGATTCTCACCAGAATTTGTTATTGCCTGTCTTTTGGATAAAAGCCATTTTAACTGGGATGAGATGATATCTCGTCATAGTTTTGATTTGCATTTCTCTGATGATCAATGATGTCGAGCACCTTTTCATATGCCTGTTTGCCATTTGTATGTCTTCTTTTGAGAAATATCTATTCAAGTATTTTGCCCATTTGAAAATTAGATTTTTAGATTTTTTTTTTTTCTGTAGAGTTGCTCGAGCTTCTTATATATTCTGATTATTCATCCCTTGTCACCTGGATAGCTTGCAAATATTTGTAATCCCATTTATCCATTTTTGCTTTGGTTGTCTGTGCTTTTGGGGTATTACTCAACAAATCTTTGCCCAGTCTAATGTTCTGAATGTTTCTGCCATGTTTTCTTTCATTAGTTTTGTAAATTAAGGTCTTAGATTTATGTTTTCAACCCATTTTGATTTATCTTTATATATGGCAAGAGACAAAGGTCTAGTTTCAACCTTCTGCATATGGATACCCAGTTTTCCCAGCACCATTTATTGAAGGGACTGTCTTCTCCCCAATGTATGTTCTTGGCACTTTTGTTGAAAATGAGTTCAGTGTAGGTGCGTGGATTTCTTTCTAGGTTCTCTATTCTGTTCCATTGGTCTATGTGTCTATTTTTTGTGCCAGTACCATGCTGTTTTCGTTACTATAGCTCTGTTGAATGTCTCTCAGGTTCAAGTGATTCTCCTGCCTCAGCCTCCCGAGTAGCTGGGATTACAGGCATGAGCCGCCATGCTGGGCTAATTTTTTTTTTTTTTAGTAGAGACGGGGTTTCTCCATGTTGGTCAGGCTGGTCCCGACCTCAGGTAATCTGCCCTCCTCAGCCTCCCAAATGCTGGGATTACAGGTGTGAGTCACCATGTCTGGCCCTAATTATTAAATATCTTTAGGTGGTCTTTGGGCTAAATCTGCTTGGTGTTCCATAACGTTCTTGTACTTGAATATTGATGTCTTACTCTAGGTTTGGGAAATTTACTGTTATTATCCCTTTGAACAAAGTTTCTTTTTTTTTTTTTTTTTTTTTTTTTTTGAGATAGAGTCTTGTTCTGTCTCCCAGGCTGGAGTGCGGTGGTGCAATCTCAGCTCACTGCAAGATCTGCCTCCCGGGTTCCTGCCATTCTCCTGCTTCAGCCTCCCAAGTAGCTGGGACTACAGGCGCCTGCCACCACGCCCAGCTAATTTTTTGTATTTTTAGTAGAGACAGGGTTTCACTGTGTTAGCCAGGATGGTCTCGATTTCCTGACCTCGTGGTCCGCCTGCCTCAGCCTCCCAAAGTGCTGGGATTACAGGCGTGAGCCACCGTGCCCAGCCCCCTTCGAATAAACTTTCTACCCATATCTTTCTCTCTACCTCCTCTTTATGTCCAATAACTCTTGGAGTTGCTGTTTTCAATCTATTTTCTGGATCTTGCAGATGTGCTTCATTCTTTTTTATCCTTTTTTATTTTGTCTCCTCTGAGTGTATTTTCAAATAGCTTGTCTTCGAGCCCACTAATTCTTTCTTCTTCTTGATGAGTTCAGTTTTTGTAAGACTCTGATGCATTCTTCAGTATGTCAATTGCATTTCTCAAGTCGAGAATTTCTGTTTGATTCTTTTAAATTTTTTCAGTCTCTCTGTTAAATTTAACTGATAGGTTCCTCAATTCCTACTCTGTGTTATATTGAATTTCTTTGAGTTTCCTCAAAACAGCTATTTCACATTATCTGTCTGAAAGGTTATGTATCTCTGTCTCTCCATGATTGGTCTCTGGTGACTTATTTTGTTCATTTTGTAAGGTCATGTTTTCCTAGATGATCTTGATGCATGTGGATGTTTGTTAGTGTTTGGGCATTGAAGATTTAAGTATTGATTTTAATCTTCAAGACAAGTCTAGGCTTGTTTGTACCTATTATTCTTAGGAAGACTTTCCAGGTACTGAAATGGACTTTGGTGGTTGTAATCTAAATTTCTGGTCTCTGCAGCTGTATCTGTATTGGGAGCCATCTCAAGCTCAGCAATGCTGTGGCTCTTGTAGACTCACAGATCTACCCACCTTTGTGGTCTTGGATAAGATTTGGAAGAATTCTCTGGGTTACCAGCCAGAGACTCTTGTTCTCTTCCCTTATTTCTCCCAGATTTTCTCTCTCTGTGCTGCACTGCCTGGAGCTGTGGATGGGGTGACACAAGCACCCCTGTGGCCACTACCACTGGGACTATGGACCTGAAGCCAGCACAGTACTGGGTCTTGCACAAGGCCCACAGTCTCTACTGCCTGGCTACTCCCTATCTGCTGAAGGATCTAGGACTCTACAGTAGGCAAGTGGCCATGCCAGTCAAGCTTGTCTCCTTCCCTTCAAGGTGGTGAGTTCCCCCAGGTCTGAGTGGATCCAGAAATGCTGTCCAGGAGCCAGGGCCTGGAGTCAGAAACCTTAGGAATCTACCTGGTTCTCTATTCTACTGCTGCTGCACTGGCATCCAAGCCACAAGACAAGTTTCTTCCCACTCTTCTCTTCCCTTTTCACAAGCAGACCACTCTTTCCCATGGCTACCACTGCCCCAGGCTTGTGGTGAGTACTATCTAGCTACTGGCAATGCGCATTCAAGGGTCAAGGGCTCTTCAGTCAGCTTGCGGTTAATGCTTCTAGGCCTTGGACTCTCTCATCAGCGCAGAGATCTCCCCTCTGGCCCAGGGAAGGTCCAGAAATGCCATCTAAGAGTCAAGGCTTGGAATCAGGGACCCCAAGATTCTACTTGGTTCTGTATCCCACTGCAGCTGAGCTGGTACCCAAGCTGCAACACAAAGTCCCCTTTACTCTTCCCCCTCCTTTACTCAAGCAGGAGTCTCTACCCATGCCCACCATAGCTGGGAATATGCTGGGTCACACCTGAAGCCAGCATGTCTCAGAGTCTCACCCATGGCCCACGGCCTGGGTATTGCTGCTGACTATTCAGGGCCCAAGGGCTCTTTAGTCAGCAGGTAATGAATGTTGCCAGACCTGGGTCCTTCCCTTCAAGGCAATGGGTTCCTTTCAGGCCCAGGGTGTGTCTAGAAATGTTGCCCAGGTGCTAGGGCCTGAAATGGGGGCCTCAGGACTCTGCCTGGTGGCCTGTCGTACTGTAGCTGAGCAAAATACTGTAGCTGAGCAAGTTGCAAAATGAAGTCCTCTTTGCTCTTCCCTCTCCTCTCCTCAAGCAGAGAGAGGGAGTCTTTACTAGAGCTATGAGCTGTACTTCTGGGTTTTGGGGGAAGAGTGGTGCAAGCACTCCCTTGGGTGTCCTGGCTGGTATCTCACTATGCCATGTTACCCCAAATCCACTGGCTCTGAGCCCAGCACACCACTAGGACTTGCCCAATAATAGAGTTAAAAAAAACATGCACATATATGTTCATATGTTCAATTTATTTTTGACAAAACTGCCAAAGTAATTCCTGGAGAAAGGATAGCCTTTCAGCAAATGGTACTAGAGAAAATAGATAACCATATGGGAAAAAATGGACACTGGCCATTACCTAACATCATATACAATGTTTACTTTAAATTGATTGTAGAATTAAACAAAACTAAAATTATAAAAATTTCTAAAATAATCCATAGGGGATTTTTATTTATTTATTTATTTTGAGATAGTGTCTCACTCTGTCGCCCAGGCTGGAGTGCAGTGGCGTGATCTCGGCTCACTGCAAGCTCTGCCTCCCGGGTTCATGCCATTCTCCTGCCTCAGCCTCCCAAGTAGCTGGGACTACAGGTGCCCACCACCATGCCCAGCTAATTTTTTTGTAATTTTTTAGTAGAGACGGGGTTTCACTATGTTAGCCAGGATGGTCTCAATCTCCTGACCTCGTGATCCACCCACCTCAGCCTCCCAAAGTGCTGGGATTACAGGCGTGAGCCACCATGCCCAGCCAGGAGAAAATCTTTACAGCCTTGCACTAAACATAAAAAAAGACAAATTCTGCTCTTCAAAAGGAAAATTAGAAGGCAGTTCACAGGCAGAGAGAAAATATTTGCAAAACGTACATCTGATAAAGGGCTTTTATCCATAATATATAAATGACTATTATATCTTAGTAAGAAGACAAGCAATACAATATTAATGGGAGAAAGATTTAAACAGACACCTCACAAAAGGAGATATGAATAGCCATTAAGCACACTAAAAGATGCTTAACATCATTAGTTAACAGAAAGATGCAAATAAAAAACATGATGAGATACCACTCTACATCCAATGGAATGACTAAAACTAAAAAAGACTGATAATCTCAGGTTTTGAGGAAGATGTAGAACTACTGGAACTCATATATTGTTGGTGAGTGTGTAACATGGTACAGTCAGCCACTTTTGGCAGTTTTTCTATAAAGGTCAATGTACTTTTATATTACCCAGAATTTTGGACTTCTACCTGATTATACATTCCAAATAAAAGGAAACATATGGTCACAAAATGACTTACACATGAATGCTCTTAATAACTTTATTTATTATTGTCCCAAACTGGAAGTCAATAAAAATAGCTATCAACATTTAAAAGAACAAAAAATATAGTACATTAATCCAATGGAATATTACTTCATAATAAAAAGAGTAAACTACTAATGCAGCAAACTACTACGTGCAACAACATGGGTTGATTTCAAAACATGTTGAACAAAAGAAACCAGACACCAAACAATACATATTGTATGATTCCATTAAGATGAACTACTGGAACAAGCAAAACTGATCTATAGTACCAGTGATTGTCTGAGGCCAGTGATGAGTTAGGGAATGACTACAAAGCTGCTAGAGGGAACCTTTTGTTGTATCAAAATATTCTATATCTTGATTGTGATATATACACTAGTATCCACATTTGTCAAGACTTATTTATTTATTTATTTTGAGATGGAGTCTTGCTTTGTTGCCCAGGCTGAAGTGCAATGGCGGGATCTCAGCTCACTGCAACCTCTGCCTCGTGGGTTCAAGCAATTCTCCTGCTTAAGCCTCCTGAGTAGCTAGGATTACAGGTGCATGCCACCACACCTGGCTAATTTTTGTATTTTTACTAGAGATGGGGTTTCACCATGTTGGCCAGGCTGGTCTTGAACTCCTTACCTCAAGTGATCTGCCCGCCTCAGCCTCCCAAAGTGCTGGGATTATAGGCGTGAGCCACCACGCCTGGCCGTCAAGACTTTTTTAACTTTACACTTAAGTGGGTGCATTTTACCCTGAGAATTATACTCCAATAAAATTAATTTTAAAAAGAAAGCAATGCTGATTTGAAATTATTTATAGGTAAATGGAGCTTATGGCTTTGTGGGCCTCATTATTGGGTGACAGCTGGTTTTTTATTAAGGACCACCAAATGTCACTAAGTCTTTCTAATGCAGCACAGATTAGTTTTGATAGAAACAACTTTTTGTGTAGTCGTATTTCATTGTTTTATGAAAGCTTTAATTACATTTCATAATTATAATTATAAGCACTAGCAGCATACAACAGATTTGGGAACTAAAACATTAGACTCTTCTTTTTTTTATTTTTTATTTTTTATTATTATACTTTAAGTTCTGGGGTACATATGCATAACGTGCAGGTTTGTTACATATGTATACTTGTGCCATGTTGGTGTGCTGCACCCATCAACTCGTCAGCACCCATCAATTCGTCATTTA
>NW_012117977.1:649347-702881 GCF_000951035.1 Colobus angolensis palliatus | reverse complement strand
GGTACGTAATTCCTCCTTTAGCTCTGAGAAGTTTGATGGACTGAAGCCTTCTTCTCTCATCTCGTCAAAGTCATTCTCTGACCAACTTCGATCCGTTGCTGGTAATGAGCTGCGCTCCTCAGTTGAAAATGCAGAAATCACCGGTCTTCTGTGTCGCTCGTGCTGGGAGTTGGAGACTGGAGCTGTTCCTATTCGGCCATCTTGCTCCTAGACTCTTCTTAAGGATACAATTGAACTGGTGGGAACTGAAGTGTGAATGCATCCTAGAGCATATCGATGTGCTTTTAGTATGCTGAGGGTATCAGTATGTTTTCCAGATGAAACTAAGGGTTTAACTTAACCTCATTAGTGTCACTTAAGTAGAGTTTGATTAAATTAGCTAGAAAATCTAGGCAGCTATTGAGCAGCCTGCAACGAGTGAATTCTGCAGATCATTGTGTTTCAGGATTTTAGTCACTGGACTGGAGGTCTAGGGAAAAACTTTTGTCCATAGTATGTGACTGGTGATGGGGAAAAATGACCAAACAAAATCTCCTGCCAATCCACTAAAATATCTTCACAGAATGTAGAACAGAATGAAATACAATGAATAAGCATTAAACCAGACCATGATGCACATCACAGGCGATACCCTAAAGAGATTGCAAAGACAAAAAAGAACTCTTGCCCTTTTGTTTTATGTATATGTTAATCTATTATATACATGTTAATTGTATTTATCCAAAGGAAAAATACAACCTCTCATATCTTTTTGATCAGCAGGAGGTTACATCTTGGAGCTAAATTTCCACAGAGAAAGAGAGCACCACTTATTTTAGTGTTCACTTTTAAAAGAAGTGGCTCCTTGGCCATTAAGAATGACATTCCTAGGATGCAAAACTGTCAAGAAGCTTATTTATAATCCCATTTTCTGAAGGAAATGCTGAAAGAAAAGGGAGGGGGAATAGTTCTTTCCTTTTTGCACTGAGGAAAATTTTAAATTAAAATTCATTTTTAGATTTGTATTTATCCTTACAATTTTCCTTGTTACTATTTTCTACTAAAACTACAGTTTTCCAATTATTTACTTTGACGTTTTAAACTTTCTCTGGGCAGTTTGCAGCAGTCTTTAGATATTTATATCCAGCAAGTCCATGGTAAAATACAAAATAAAGCAATTATCAGAATTATAATAGGATGAATCAAAAATTAGTACAATATTTTTCTTGGGGGAATCTTTAAATATAACATACTAGTTGAGAATGGTTAAAGCAGATTTTTGATTAGCCATACACAAAAATTACCCTAATCATACATTAATTTCATAAACTGTTGTCATGTCTTTGTTTCTGCTTTCAAATGATTAACTACTTGAGTATTATTTTGTAGTTTTAAAAAATGAAGTCTGGCCAGGTGCGGTGGCTCATGCCTGTAATCCCAGTACTTTGGGAGGCCGAGATGGGCAGATCATGAGGTCAGGAGTTTGAGACCAGCCTGACCAACATGGTGAAACCCTGTCTCTACTAAAAATACAAAAATTAGCCTGGCATGGTGGCACACGCCTGTAATCCCAGCTACTCAGGAGGCCGAGGCAGGAGAATCACTTGAACCGGGAGGCAGAGGTTGCAGTGAGCTGAGATCGCACCACTGCACTCCAGCCTGGGCTACCGAGCGAGACTCTATCTTCAGAAAACAAACAAAAAAGAAATCCCTATCCGCCGAGTTAATAGCTTAACTCTGGAGCCTGATAATATACATTTTTTAACTGAGTTTTTCTTTCTTTCTTTTTTTTTTTTTAATTATTATACTTTAAGTTCTCGGGTACATGTGCATAACGTGCAGGTTTGTTACATATGTATACTTGTGCCATGTTGGTGTGCTGCACCCATCAACTCGTCAGCACCCATCAATTCGTCATTTGTATCAGGTATAACTCCCAATGCAATCCCTCCCGCCTCCCCCTCCATGATAGGCCCCGATGTGTGATGTTCCCCTTCCCGAGTCCAAGTGATGTCATTGTTCAGTTCCCACCTATGAGTGAGAACATGCGGTGTTTGGTTTTCTGTTCTTGTGACAGTTTGCTAAGAATGATGGTTTCCAGCTGCATCCATGTCCCTACAAAGGATGCAAACTCATCCTTTTTTATGGCTGCATAATATTCCATGGTGTATATGTGCCACATTTTCTTAATCCAGTCTGTCACAGATGGACATTTGGGTTGATTCCAAGACTTTGCTATTGTGAATAGTGCTGCAATAAACATACGTGTGCATGTGTCTTTATAGCAGCATGATTTATAATCCTTTGGGTATATACCCAGTAGTGGGATGGCTGGGTCATATGGTACATCTATATCTAGATCCTTGAGGAATCGCCATACTGTTTTCCATAATGGTTGAACTAGTTTACAATCCCACCAACAGTGTAAAAGTGTTCCTATTTCTCCACATCCTCTCCAGCACCTGTTGTTTCCTGACTTCTTAATGATTGCCATTCTAACTGGTGTGAGCCCAACAGACACATGAAAAAATGCTCATCATCACTGGCCATCAGAGAAATGCAAATCAAAACTGAGTTTTTCTTGTAAGGCCCAATGAATTTCCTCTGAGTTCTCATCAGTCACAGGAGTAATATTGCATTTATAGGATAAACTAGGCCCTTTGGTAATTATCCCATCTTCCCAAATAATTTCTCCCAGATGCAAAATGCAAAGACACTCATGGCCATGATGTAGTATCAAAGTCTTATTATGAAGTACCCGTTGAAGGGGACAGATTGAATTTTCAGTGTTTAGTGTACATGACTCTAATAGTTTTAAGTCTGGAGGACAAACCCAACTTTTGGGCCATTTCTTACTTTGGCCCAAACCAGTAGTTATATTATTATAACAGTTAAGTAAATATCCATAGATAACAGGCATATCCACCTTTATCTATCCGTAGTAAGACTGGAGAAAACTTCTATCCTCAAGTTAATCGATTGACATTGAATTTGTCTTCTGAGGTCTCTATCCATAAATGCCAGACACTTAATTAGATGCATTTATTTTCTATACTATATTTCCAATCAAACCAAAAAAAAAACCACAATTTTTTTTGTGTGAAATTTAGGGCTTCAGTTTCTGGATGCATAGTAGTTACTTCTACTTTGATAATAAAAACTAGTAATGAACATGGTCTCGTGTTTATTTGGCCAATAATCAGATTGTTGGATTCATAAATGCAGGCCCAGCATTTCTGTACTGGGAATACAATTTAGAGGAGAGAGAAAATGTGACTGTAGGGACCATTAGTGGGAATACAGAAAGAAAAAACGGTGTAACAAATAACATGTTTTTCTAATAAAATGTGATTCTTATAGTAATTGAACAAAAAACTATTGCAACTAGTAGTCAGAATAATACGTTCCTTAGAATACCTCCTTTCAGTTGAGTTCATTACCAATATTAGTCACTCTAGGAAATTAAACTTCAAATCCTTTGTGGAAACTGCAATCTAGTCCTCCTGAGGAGCTGACTTCACATGGAAATCACGAAGCCATCTGGTTTTTCTTTCACTCTGATACCCATATGAGTGATCAGTGGCACTTGAAATGGTCCCATCCAGCCTGGTGACAATGCATCTTTCCTCCAGAACACTCATATTTAAACAAAATTGCCCAGTTTAATAGGGGTGACATTTCTTCCAGTAGTTCCTTCCAGGTCCTTTTCACTTTATGTCTCAAGATTTCTAGAAAAGAGAGAAACCCTTTTAGCTATTGAACATGATTATGAGAGAATTGTTAAAGCAAGCAGAGTAAGTGGTTTCAGACCTAAATTCACAGGCTTGCTGAACATAAGTTCAAAGACAGAGATAACATTATTACTTGCAAGAGTCACTCTAATTTTTAACAAAACCAATTTTAACAAAGCCACTGGTAAATATCCAGGCCATTTTAACATAGTGGATTTGTTGAATGATAGCCAATGAGTTTGTTACTGTTTGAATCATCTATTCTACTTGGAGTATGATGATAGCTTATAGTAATCTGCAAATATCTGCATAATTCCTGGACAACAGTGCACATAAAATTATTTCCTCTTCTGACTGAATAAGCTCTGAGATACCAAAAGTGGGGTTATGTGCATTAAGAGAACCTTTACCACTGCTTGAGCATAAGCATTTGAAGAGGGAAAGACTTTAGGCCATTCAGATATCATATACACCATAACCAGGCAAAATCTCTTCTATAGGCACTAATTCTATGAAATCAATTTCCCTCTATAGACACTAATTCTATGAAATCTAAGTGCCATCAGTTTCCTTGTAAAGTTGATTGAGGAAAATTTTCTGCAGTACTTGGAAGTAGCCTGTAAAGTATTTTGCTCGCAAATAACAAGTCTCTTTAATATATTTTGAATAATTTCATCGTTTTGATTGGTGTAGTAAGAGTCTAGTGCCTCTTCATGTATTTATTTAAGAGATAGAGTATTTCTCTGTTGCCCAGATAGGAGTGCAGTGGGATGATAATAGCTTACTGCAGGCCGTGAACTCCTGGGTTCAAGCTATCCTCCAGAGTAGCTGAGATTTCAGGTGTGAGTCACCACACCTGGCTAGAGTCTAGTGTTTTTAACATCCCTCTGTTACCTAAATCATTTTGTTAGATAATGCAACAAAAACGAATGAAGCAAATACTGTGGTATAGGAATTATTTTATGGATAATTCCTATAGTCTAGTTGAATTTCTTTTAATCCCTTTTTAATATTTGTCTGTTTCCCTTCATGAATCTTATTTTTCTGAAAATAAACACAGGTTCTTTGTATTAAAAGTGGGACTTCTAAGTTTGAAGTCTGACATGTTTTAACAACGACTTTTGCAGCTGTTGGCAAAATCATTGCCTTCAGAAATTTCATCATTCTATTCTGTGCTAACAAATCATCTCTTGATTATCCATGAGATGTTGTAGTTCCTGTTGAAGTCAAGAATCTCCTATTTTTACAAATTTGCCCTGTTGCATAATATACACCTAACATATATTTATCACTGGCATATATATTCACTCTAAGTTCAGACCAATAATTTTAGCACTAGTGATGGCTATTAACTTACCTACTTGTGCCAACTTAATTCCAGAGAAAACATAAGCTTCCAAGATCTCATGATCGGTCACCACAGCATAAGAAACCTTCGGTTGGCCACTTTTATCCCAAGTACATGGTTCATCAATAAACATTATGAAATCTGCATTTTGAAAAGGAGTATAACATCATCAGATTGGGGCCTAGCATTTGCCTCTATGATCATTTTACAGTTGTGATGTTTTTGACTAAGATCTGGCAAAAGAGTACAAAGGTCTAGGAAATTGCATCTCCCAGGCATGATATTAGAATTGGATAACAATGCTTGTTCATAGTCACTCTGATGGCACACCAACAAAGGCTGTTTTATGTACTTATAACTATCATCGTATGTAGAATACCCAAATAAATCTAGTGACCAAATGTAAGGACTTGAGCCTTTTCAATAAGAGTGGTGGCTGCTACCACAGCTCAGGGGAACCCAAGCAGCTATCTAAAAGATCAGTGCCTCCTTCTTGCCAGAAGTCAATTTGATGCAGGGAAAGAGAGAAGTGCACGGGGATCAGAGATAGTTGGGACAGCAGAGAAAGGAAGAGGTTTATGTGAAAGAGAAAGTCGCTTTAATTCTTGTATTTCCTCTTCCATTTTTCTCAATCTTTCCTTCTTGTTATTAAATCATTTATTTTATTTTCCCCTTAAAATGGCAGTCATCTCATAAATACCAATAATTCTTATGGCTGAAGTGAGGCATTTTTAAGATAAGAACCCCCCAGATACGTTACAGTCATTCCTCTATATACATGGGAGATTGGCTCCAGGATCCCTCAAAGTACCAAAATCCTTGAGTACCTAAGTCCCTTCTATAAAATGGTATAGTATTTTCATATAACCCATACACATCCTCCTGTGTACTTTAAATCATCTCTAGATTACTAATACCTAAAACAATGCAAATGGCATATGAACAGCTGTTATACTGTATTGTTTAGGGAATAACAAGAAAAAAAGTCTGCAAATGTTCAGCACAGACACAACTATCATAGGCTTCACTACATTTTTGATCTGTGGTTGGTTGAATTTCTGGATACAGAACCCACAGATATGGAGGGCCAACTATAATTTGCCCAAATTAAAGAAACTGTAAAACTAGATTCTTACATGTATGCTCATTCCAAATGTGACAAAAAGGTATTCAAATTTAAGAGATTTAAAAGAAAGACCTGCAGGCAACATTTCTGGCTTCCCATATTTTTCTACCATCAAAGCTAATAGTGATCCTGATGGGATTTTAGATCTGGTATCAGCCACCCTCACTCAATAACAAAATCTTGAATTTGGAGTGGATGGCTCAGGTAGTCTTCCAAAAAGTGAAGAGCTAGAAAGGAGACTTTCTATAATTCAAGGTCTCTTACCTGACTGTTGTGTGACCACAAGTCTTTCAGATGATCTACCCAATTCAGGAATTGCCAGAAAGATCCTATCCTTATTGCTAAATTGTTGGGGAAATAGTTAAACATAACATCTCCTGCCAACCCAATGCAACCTATATATAAAACATATGAAAGAACGAAATAGTTTTGTCATTGAATAAGCACTAAACCATATGCATCACAGGTAATGCATTAAAACAACTGCAAAGACAAAAACATTCTCAACCTTTTATGTTTTATGTATATGTTAATTCATTACATACATGTTCACTGTATTTACTGAAAGGAAAAATAAGACTTCTCATATGTTTTTGACAAGTAAGAAGTTACATTTTGGAGCTGATTCCCACAGGCAGGGAGATAGGGAATCATTCTTTTTGGTGTTCACTTTGGTGTTCGAAGGGCTCCTTGGCACCTAAGAATGACACCTAAGAACTGGCACACTTGGCTGCAAAACTGGCAAGAGGTTTATTAGCTCTGAAAAAACTTTATATACATTTCAAAGAGACAGAGCTAACATTTATAATTTCAAGTTTTCTGAAGGAAATACTGAAAGAAAACAGAGCAAGTTATCTTTACTTTTTTATACCAGGAAGAATTTTAGATTAATTTTTAGAATTTTATGTACCCTTTTACTGGCAAAGACAAGTCAAGGTCACAGTCCTAGAGGGGTAATACTGCCTAATAAATTTCCTGGATAGAGATTCATGCATAGGAAGAAGAAAAGGCATTGCCTTAGTAACTGTATCCAGAGTATGAGGTGAACACTGACTCTCAAGAAAGTAGAGGTGTCCCATTATAACTAGGGCATAAGGTCAGAGTTGGAGTAGCAAGAAGAATTTGATGCTGGGTTTGAAAGGTTTGGGCTAGAGCTGCTTAAATGCTTCTCATTTGCATAGGTTCTTTTTTGTTTTGTTTTGTTTCTGTTTGTTCGAGAGAGAGTCTCGCTCTGTGGCCCAGGCTGGAGTACAGTGGCATGATCTTGGCTCACTGCAACCTCCGCCTCCCGGGTTCAAGTGATTCTCCTGCCTCAGCCTCCTGAGTGGCTGGGATTACAGGCATGCGCCAGCATGCCCAGGTCATTTTTGTATTTTTAGTAGAGACGGGGTTTTGCCATTTTGGCCAGGCTGGTCTCGATCTCCTGACCACAGGTGATCCACCTGCCTTGGCCTCCCAAAGTGCTGGGATTACAAACGTGAGACACTGTGCCCAGCCTCATTTGTATGGGTTCTAAAATCCATGGCAGTGCTCAGCCTGCAGATGATTTGGACCACAGAGCCTAGCTACATTGAGAAAGAACAATTTGGCCCTAGAAACAAGGACATTCTAAATTACACTGAGATTTGTGTATAAAGCTCATATTGTTGTTTTAACCACCATAATGAAATTTACTCCTTTTACCCAGGTTAACAAAATATATCACAATAACAACTAAACATTGGGTTTAACAGAAACAATACTTTTGAAGCAGAACACACATATTTTTAAGAAAATAATATTGCAAATGGTCAGTTTTGGGTCAATTTACCACACTAGGGTAACAAAGTTGATAAAATACAGTTATGCTCAACTAAACCATTTATCTACACTATAGTAAAGTACTTGTAATCATTCCCAAGATCATAGTTTAAAACTATTTTAAGAGATAAGACATGTTTTACAGGCATCTTTGTAAGAGACGCTTTGCCTTCCTCAGTCAAAAGCATGATTAGAAGGTTGACAATATTTACTTTTTTCCCCTTATCATATAGTCTGTTCAAAATAGTATTTTCATTGGTAATATGTTCTGTATCTTGTCTGACCTGGATGATGTGCCCCAAGAAGTAGGGTTTGAGAGGGCAGATTCTGCATTCATAGAGGAAGGGGTGGTCATCCAGGTACAGGCCACATGTCATGAACCATTTCCCCTGGTCATATAAATGGAGAACTTGGAGTTCCTTGATATTCAGTGAACTTGGGTAAAGAGTTATGATTATAATGGTGAGAAGGGTGTGTTTCTACATGTTTTTGTGAGGCAGGTCCTCGAAGAAGATATCTTATATGAGGTGGCATCTGGACAACACTATGTCCGTGAAGAGGGTGGTAGAGTAGAGGTCATTGTTGGACTTGAAGCTTAGCTATGAACCAAGTGAGGAGTACCTGTAGCCCAAGGAAGATGTGGCATTGCATGGCTTGTTGGTGGCAGAAGAGGTGCTATGGTACAGAATGTAGCTGTGGAGGCAGAGTATTATAAGAACTCAATACTACTGGTTGACCTTGATATTCAGGATGATGGTGAGCAAATGTGGAGGAAGTAGGTGTGGTTCTCAAGCACCTGAATTGGAGTGCTTTTGAATAGGGACAGTTATGAAATTGCCATGTTTTCTTGTTGAAATAAAAATAAAAATAAAAATAAAAAGGTTCCTTGACTTATTGAAGGAGATGGAGGTAAAGCCATGAACAATTCTGCTGCAGGAGCATGAATATCCTTGGGGCTAATAATGTAGCTCATGTGGCAAATACTGCAAAGAAGGTAGGCATCATCATGTGCTGCTTTGGGGGAATATTGGCTCACATGGTGCTTGTCTGACCGCATCATAAAATGGTTAGGGATTTCAACTGGTGATGGGATATCATGGAGGCTGAACATTTTCTAGTCAGGCACAAGCAACAGGGTTTTACACTCTCATATGACAGTAGTTGATATGAGCCTCTAGGTCCCTCTTGAACCCTTGAACCGTGCTAAGAAGACAGAACCTTGTGTATGTTTGTCAATTTGCTTCACAGGATTGCTACAGCCTGGACACACCTTATCTCCTCCTTTTCCATATAAAATGGCACAGACCTAGTGAAAAAACATGCTTACATGTAATTATCCGTCCATAGATTTTAATTGATAATTCACATTTGTTGCATAAATGGACTGGTGTATTATCCTTTTCACCCAAGATGTTTACCTGAACATCCCCCCAAAGTTATTCAATAGATCTTTGCTGATTTCTTTCTTTTTTTCTTTTTCTTTCTTTCTTTTTTTTTTTTTTGACAGAGTCTCGCTCTGTCGCCTAGGCTCGGGAGCAGTGGCGCGATCTCAGCTCACTGCAACCTCCGCCTCCCGGGTTCATGCCATTCTCCTGCCTCAGCCTCCCGAGTAGCTGGGACTAAAGGCACGTGCCACCATGCCCGGCTAATTTTTTTGTATTTTTGGTAGAGACAGGGTTTCACCGTGTTAGCCAGGATGGTCTCGATCTCCTGACTTAGTGATCCACTCACCTCGGCCTCCCAAAGTGCTGGGATTACAGGCGTGAACCACCACGCCTGGCCATCTTTGCTGATTCCTAAATGATTCTCCCCCTCTACGGTCATTATACGGTTCTTTGCTATGGTCGAATCCTTCAGTGTCCTCTGTGATTTGGCTCACAGGGCACAGTGGGAGGTGAAGTGTACTGCACTGGAATCCCAGGGAGCGCATGCGCCCTACCTTCTCCAGCCCCGGAGGCAGGAGTCTGACCAGGTGGCCTCTGCTCTGTTATCTTCTTACCTACCCCCATTCCAGAGAGGGAGTCAGGCAGAGGGATAAACAGCGGGCATGAGAAGAGCTTCGTTATTGAGGTTGCTAAGGCTGCTTTTCTTACAGTTCAATAAAATGTAGCCTTTAACTGTGGAAAAAGAAACTAACCTTGAATGGGGGAAGAAGATGGGGAACAAAGGCATGTTAGTACCTGAAGGAATAACATGGAGGCAGGTAAGGTGGCCAGCCTGCCCTTAAAGCCTTTTTGAACAGTGGAATCCTCTATGTTTTTGTGGTGAAAGCCCATACATGCTATGAAATTTTCAAATAGAGACTGGATACCTTCCTATCAGAAATGCTGTAGATCTGGCCTCTCAAACTTTTCTGGCAAATTACCCGTAATGGCAGAGAAGAGTTAACTTTGTAACTGTGAGGGTGAGAGAGCAACATTCTAACTACTTTCTAAAGCAAAACAATTTTTGGGATTCTTGTATGTTACTTTAACATATGAATATAACTTTCTGTGGCAGAATGTCTGTTTTAATGAAAAATACTGCATTTAATTATTTAGTTAACTTACTAGCATTTTCCTGAAGTCTTTGAGTAATATTGAAATCCTAGGAAGATGTGCCAGGATGTGTGCCAAATTCTGTAGAACACTGCTATATCTCCCGTCTGTGTACTGGTACACTAGCTTGTGATACAGCGCATAGTGTAACTCCTTTATTGAGTACAAGATCATCCATTAGGACTTAGAAATCCTTTTTTATACAGAATCCTTCACATAGGTATTCTTTTATAAGAGTATTTATCTGTAAATGAAAGTTGAAAGCTAAAAGCCTCAACAAATTAGGAAGGTGACTAGTTGCGTTACAAAATGCCTTCCCATATCCCAAAACTTCTCCTTTTGGTTCTTTAAATATTACATTCTCTTGGTGCATTTGATGTGTATTTATAGAATATTAACAACTTGGAGGAGAGACCTAAATAAAATAATAAGTTAAAGGGCAAATAATCAATCAGTGATAATGACTCAAATATGAATAGAAAGCATATTAGAAATGAACATATTTGTTAATGGAAAGATAAGGCTGGATTTACAGAAATTTCGTCTGTACCCACCTTTTGGTAAGCCTATTGTGAAGTGAGGATGTACCTTCTCTGTAATAGCTTCATTCAATACTATTCAGAATAAGTGTTTTCATTCTCACTTACAAGGAAACTTTGCAAAGAAAGTGATGAACTGCCATGCAAAAATATACCAAATATATGATTAAAAAGTAATTAAAGGGTAAGTCAGAGCATAAAACTGCCCTCCTGAAGCAGATTATTCATTTCTGCTGAAACACGAAGGCACAGTCAAAACTGACCTTTGGCCGGGCGCGGTGGCTCAAAGCCTGTAATCCCAGCACTTTGGGAGGCCGAGACGGGTGGATCACGAGGTCAGGAGATCGAGACCATCCTGGCTAACACGGTGAAACCCCGTCTCTACTAAAAATAGAAAAACTAGCCGGGCGAGGTGGCGGGCGCCTGTAGTCCCAGCTACTCGGGAGGCTGAGGCAGGAGAATGGCGTAAACCCAGGAGGCGGAGCTTGCAGTGAGCTGAGATCTGGCCACTGCACTCCAGTCCGGGCGACAGAGCGAGACTCTGCCTCAAAAAAAAAAAAAAACTGACCTTTGCCAGACAAAAAGACAAAACAGGGATGTTGCACCGGGTTGAAAATGCTATATTGAAAAGAAAAAATAAATTAAAAGCCATAAAAACATTTTTGATGGTATTCATTTGTATACTGGAATTGCTGAATCATACAGCTAGATTAGGATATTTTTGCAGTAATACCATATGATTGATGTTAAGGATTTGGAGAGATTGTAATAATGAGAAGTTGAAAATTTTTCACATTTGCTAACATATTTTATAAAAGAAAAAATTTATAGTCACATGGAACATTTTGTTGGAGAGAATGCATGAGAGAGAGGGAACAGCTGAGGTAGGGGGAAAAAGAATGAGACAGACCATTTTATGCTGTTGGAAATCATTATGAAACTTACAGCTGATTGGAAGAAGGTACCAAGGATAGAAGCTTAGAGAAAAGCCATCCCTCTTTATCCATTTCATTGTTGATGGGTTCCTGAAAGGTTGCAAGTAAATAGGTAGCAGTTTTCTCACCCTGACCTGTAATATCATTTCACAACTGTTTTACCTTAAGTTTGAATTTGTCATCACTGGGCAATGGCTGCTGATGCTTGAGTTTTTGATATATTTGGCCCTCTGTTAAATAGCTAAAGCTATATAAACAAATACCTAACTGTACAAGGGGACATTGTAATTCAGTGTGTACCCTTCTTTCTGCAGAATAATCCTGCTTGAAGTTCTTATCAAACCTTCTCTATATTCAGAGGGATGCAGCTGCTCTGAGTGAAATTGAAGTGGGAGAGCCCAGAGTCTTACCTCCTTAACACTCCTACTGCTCTGGCCACCCCAATTACTCTCTCTTCCAGTGGTTATTTAGTCAGCTCAGAGAAGCACAGCTTGAAAACCACTCCTCAGCCAGGCGCGGTGGCTCAAGCCTGTAATCCCAGCACTTTGGGAGGCCGAGACGGGCGGATCATGAGGTCAGGAGATCGAGACCATCCTGGCTAACACGGTGAAA
Source organism: Colobus angolensis palliatus (assembly GCF_000951035.1). Classification (NCBI taxonomy): domain Eukaryota; kingdom Metazoa; phylum Chordata; class Mammalia; order Primates; family Cercopithecidae; genus Colobus; species Colobus angolensis. The sequence continues at coordinate 690,274 of NW_012117977.1, read as the reverse complement.
CCCTGTCTCTACTAAAAAAAATACAAAAAACTACCCGGGCGAGGTGGCGGGCGCCTGTAGTCCCAGCTACTTGGGAGGCTGAGGCAGGAGAATGGCATAAACCCGGGAGGTGGAGCTTGCAGTGAGCTGAGATCCGGCCACTGCACTCCAGCCTGGGCGACACAGCGAGACTCCGTCTTGAAAAAAAAAAAAAAAAAAAGAAAACCACTCCTCAAAATATGTATTTTCTATGCTGATGTATAAAATGTTTATAGTGAACTATATCATATGTGCAAAAGAATAATAGATGAGTACCCATCTCTAGCTTAAGAAATAGAGTATTATCAGTGCATTTGGAAGCCCTGCAGCACCCCCTCACTGGTTATCACCTCCAACAAGAGAAAAGCACTATGCTAAATTTTGTGTTCCTCATTCTCTTGCTATTTTCAGTTTTAAAAATTGTGTGTATATATCTTTATACAAAATCTTGTTTAGTTTTATGTTTTTACATTTCTATGGATGAAAAGATACCATGATTTCCTTTATTCCCTTAACATATTTCTGAGATATTTTTATGTTAATGCATGTAGCGGTATTTAATTCATTTTCAGCAGTGTATTCCATTGTATGAATATATTATAATTTAACTGTTGCCTTGTTGGGGAATATTTGGTTTGTTCCCAGGTTTTGCAATTACAGGTGCTACTGTTGACACTACTATTGATGTTAGGGATTTGGAGAGACAGAAAGAATGAAACATTCTTGTATATGTCTGTTGTACATGTTCAAGAATTTTTCTAGGGTGTATATATATGTTTGGAACTACAAGATCATAGAGAATAAACGTGTTCAACATTTCCAAAGTGTTCCTACCAATTTGTCAGCAGAGTATAAAAGTTTTTGCTCCACATCTTCACCAATACTTCATATTAATAGACTTTCAATTTATTACCAATTTGGCAGTTGTAAAATTCTTATTATTATGTTTTTAATTTTGTGTTTTTCTGATTACAAATGAGATTGAGCAGTTTTTCATGTTTTATAGGCCATTAATAATTTCTCTTTAAAAAAATACCCGTTCATATTATTGGACCATTTTTTCTGTTGAACAATTTGTCTTTTCCTTATTGATTTGTATGAGTTCATTATATACCCCCAATATTGATTCTTTGTTATATGATTTTCAGTTATCTTCTATAAGTTTGTAGGTTGCCTCTTAATTTTCTTCATGGTGTCTTCTGATACATAGATGTTCTCAAATTTGATGGATTAAATGTATCAATCTTTTTCTTTACTGTTTTTCTGATATGCTTAAAATGTTTTTCCTAACCTGAAGTCAAAAAGGATACTTTCCCTTATTTATTTTTAGGTTTGGACTTTCAAATGGAGTATTTTTTTTTTTTTTTTTTTGGCTGGGAGGAGATTGGAGTTTTATTATTACTCAAATCAGTCTCCTCGGGGATTTGGGGATCAGAGTTTTTAAGGATAATTTGGTGGGTGGGGGAAGGCCAGTCAGTCAAGAGTGCTGATTGGTTGGGTCAGAGATGAAATAATAGAGAATTGAAGCTGTTCTCTTGGACTGAGTCAGTTCCTGTGTGGAAGCCACAAGATCAGATGAGTCAGTTTATCGATTTGGGTGGTACCAGCTGATCCATCAAATGCAGGGTCTGCAAAATATCTCAAGCACTGATCTTGGGAGCAGTTTAGGGAGGGTCAGAATCTTATGGCCTCTAGCTGCATGACTCCTAAATCATAGTTTTTAATCCTGTGGCTAATTTGTTGGTCCTACAAAGGCAGTTTAGTCCCCAGACAAGAAGGAGGTTTGTTTTGGGAAAGGGCTGTTATTGTCTTTGTTTTGAACTATAAACTAAGTTCTTCCCAAAGTTAGTTCAGCCTTTGCCCAGAAATGAACAAGGACAGTTTGGAGTTTAGAAGATGGCATTGGTTAGACCAGATCTGTTTCACTGTTATAATTTTGCAATGGTTGCTTCAATCCTTCTCTTTGGATTTTATAACACCTTAATCGTAAGGTGTTGGCTAATGAAGATGGAAAAAGTGTGAAGACCACTCTAACTTCTTCCTGCTGATCAGGGGTATAGTGGGGGTAGGTGTTGACCCCAAGGTGAGAGGAGTGGAACCACTTTGCAACTGTCTGAGCATACTCATGCAGGGCTGCTTGGGGTTCCAAGGTTTGCATGGCAAAGATGTTAGTATTGTCATCTATAGTTTTAGTACCACATTTAAGAGAACAGCATACTATAAGGTAAATATTAAGTACTAGGGTAAGGGGTACAATTCCCAGTTTTAAAAGTAAAGATTTGAAAGTATTAGTTTGGGGACTTATAGCCCACAAGGATTTAGTCCAAACTGAAGAAAAAAAAACCTCAAGAACAGCTAACAACAGGTATACTATAGTTTTTCTTTTGAACCCTAATTTTTCTCTCTCCAGTCCCCATGTTTATTAAAAACACATCATGATATAGCTGATTTGTTTACAACATATACTTTAGTTTTATTGTACTTGGCCTGATTATTTGCATAAAGTAGAGCAAGAATAATGATTTTTCACATAGGCTTTAAAAATGGGCTTTGATGGAACTCTGTTCAATGAGGAATCTTAGATAAGACTTTTATAAAGCTGAGCCTAGCCATGGGTTTGTACCCTCAAATACCTATGAGTTGGGTACATTTCTCTCCTCTCCTCTTGAGGTTCCAAGATAGCTTGGGGCTCCTGGGCCTGTTAGAAAGTTGACATTCTCTACTTACCACAAGTTGGGAATCTTGTACAGGAATGACATAGACAAGGTATGAGGCCACATTTCCCAAGGGGCTTTTATTGGCTCTACAAGTCAACTTTGATTCTTCAAAGAAAGCATACCATTCCAGTCAAAGCATTGGTGACATAACCAGTTTCTCCAATTGTGTCCTGCTACAAAAGAAAACAGTTTCTTATTGCATGTATGCAAATAACTATACTGTCATTAAGTTGAGAATACTCACAAATAAAATGGAGTCTTATTTAATTGATCTGTTATTGATTTTTTATGGAGTGACATGGTGATCCAATATTATTTTTTTCTTCCATATAAATAGTCAATTATTCCAGAACCATTTCTAAAATAGTCTGCTCTTTCTCCTGTGATTATCAATGGCAACCTATCAAATTTTCATATATGCATAAATCTGTTTCTGGATTCTCTGTTTCATTCCATTGGTCTGTTTTCTTTTCCCATCTTAATTACTGTGGCTGTATGAAGTTTTGAGGTTTTAAAGAGAGGAACAAGTCTCCCAAACTTGTTTTTCAGGAACATCTTGGCTATCCTTGGCTGTTTGCTGTATAACAATGTTTTAGATTGGTGGCATATTGGAGGGGGAGGGATGAGGGAGTGATGAGGGAAAAGAAGAGAGAAAAAGGTTTACAAATATATATTTGCTCATGTATAAATATTCTGAAAGTCAACTCTGCTGTTGTAGTCGAGTATTTTTTAGGCCATAAAAATTGCCTGCTTAACTTTATTGGTATGAGTGAAAGTACTTGCCAATAAAGTTAAGGTAAGGCACTTAGTCACAGAGTCATAAGGCACTGAGGTCAACATAATTTTTGTTTCTTTTAGTTTTAAAACTAACTTCTCAGGGATCTTATTTCTTGAGATGAATAGTATAACATTGTGATAAAAAAAAGCACGAGCTTTACTTTGAGGAATATTTCTGTTTAAATTTCTGTTCTGCTACTTAGTATTTGTGTGACCTTAGGCATATTACTTAATATTTCTGAAATGAATTGCTTGCTTTTTGGTCTGTAAATGGTAGTGATAATATTTACCTACTGTGTTAGTTTTTTATCTGCTGTAACAAATTACCATAAGCTTAGTGGTTTAAAACAATATAAACTTATTATCTTATAGTTATATAGGTTAAAATTCTGACAGGGTCCTTCCTGGACTAAAATCAGGTTATTGGCAGGGCTGCATGCTTTTTTGGACTGTCTAGAGGAGAATCTGTTTCCTTGTTCATTCAGATTGTTGGCAGAAATCAGTTTTCTGTGATTGTAGGCCTAAGGTCTCCATTTCCTTGTTGGCTGTCCACTAGGATCTTCCCAGTTTGCAGAGGCCAACTTCATTCCTTGGCTCATGGCCCCGTCCTTCATCTTCAAATTCAGCAACAATGGATTGAATCCCTCTCACTCTTTGAATCTCTCTTGCTGCTTCTTCTATCACATCACTCTGTATCTGTCTGTCTGTCTGTCTCTCTCTCTCTAGCCTGGAAATGTTCTCTACTTTAAGGGCTCATGTGATTAATTGGGCCCATTCAGATAATTCAGAATAATTTCCCTATTTTATGGTCTGTAACTTTAATCGCATTTGTACATGGCCCTTTTGCCATGCAAAGTAACGTATTTACACGTTCCAAGATACAAATGTGAACATCTTTTTGGGGAAGGGAAAGGTAGCATTATTGTTCTGTCTATCTGCCATGCCTACCATGTGACTGTTGTGAGGAATGCATGAGCTAATGCATGTAAAGAGCTAAATATAGTTCTGACATGTAGTAAACACTCAATTGGGGTGTTATTAACATTTGAATTACTTATTAGCAGCGAAATGTGGGTTTTCTCCTTTACTGTTTTTGGAATATTTATGTGAACTTATCTTACCTTCTACTCACATAATTCCTCTTTAAAATTTTTTGAAGTCATGAAATATTTTAAGTATACAGACTTATATAATTTTCGAGAATATTGATGCCCTATACAGTTGTAATGAGTTGAATTATGCTTGCCCCCAAATATATGTTCATATCCTAACCCCTAGTACCTGTGAATATGACCTTTTTAGCAATAGAGTCTTTGCATATATTAATAAAGTTAAGGTGAGATCATATTAGATTAAAGGGGGCTTAAGTTCAATGATTGGTATCTTTATAAGAGAAAGAAAAGGCAGATTCTGTCACAGAGGCACAGTGGAGAAACACAACGGAAAAGGCCATGTAATGATGGCAGCAGAGAGTGAAGTGATGCAGCTATAAGTCAAGGAATGCCAAGGGTTGCTGGCAGCCGCCAGAAGCTAGAAAGAGACAAGGGAAAGATTCTTCCCTAGGGCCTTTAGAAGGAGCATGGCCCTGCCAACACCTTCATTTTGGACATCTAGGACTGTGATAGCACAAATTTCCATTGTTCCAAGCCACTTGATTTGCGGCATTTTTATTACAGCAGCCTAGGAAACTAATACAAAATCTTGCCATGTATTTTTTCCACTTGGTTTTTCTTTGAAGTAGCATATCAAAGATGGTCTTGTTAGTTTCTAGTGTATGAGACATCTACATTCAATTATATGCCAAAAATATGGTCAATATCCTAAGAAAGACTTGTTTTGTGTGGCCCCTAATAGTAAAATTAGGATCTATGAGTAAAAGGTGTAAGGAAACTGATTTTTTACCTCAATATATAAAATGAAGCTTTCTAACAATCACAATGGTCCGTGGCAGTGAGACCTGTTTTGATACTCATATGCCAGACATTTTTTTTTTGAGGCAGTGTAACTAGTTTCTCATGAATGTTTCAGATAAAAGCTCATTTTAAAGAAAATTAATTATTCTCATGATAAATGGGAATAATAATGTTTCATGTTGGTCACAAAAAATAAAAGTCTAAAATGGTGCTGGCTTATTTAGATGTATACAAGAAAAATACAGAAAGCTCTTATCAACATTTTCTGCATGAAATTCAAGTGGAAATGAAATTTAATTAGTTAAATGATACATATATATTATATAGATAGCTGGTCTATATTATAAGGCTACATCTAAATCAATTGGTAGAATTTTTTCTTAAAAAAAAGCAACGAATCATCCAGTCTTTATTGAGTGCTCCCTCTGTAATACAAGGGAGGTAGATGATACTGTCACTACCCTAGTTGATGTTATACTTTTGTTGGGTTGTGTGGTAGTAGGCTTATATAGAGTGTTTTTCTAGGATCCATTTTCTAACCTTCTTTCTAACCATATTTAGACTTTCCTTCTGATATTCCCCCCTCTCCTTAACAGGTAGGTTACTTGCTTCAGACCACCCAATCAGGGTGAATTTTAGTACTCTTATTTGGAATGCCGGTGAGAACTTTGTGTGTCTCTTTGGATGTTGTAATAATGTAGTCTTGATTGTGGCTCACAGTCGTATGATTATCAAGAGATGTACCAGTCTTAGGACGAAGTTGACACTGGGATAGTAGAGTAGAAGGATATAAGGATGTTTAGTCCTGGAAGATATCATTGAGCTGCTACATCAACTAGTATCTGCATGTTTCAGTTAAGTGAGAAAATAAATCTCCTTTTTTTTTTTTTTTGAGACGGAGTCTCCCTCTCGCGCCCAGGCTGGAGTGCAGTGGCACAATCTCGGCTCACTGCAAGCTCTGCCTCCTGGGTTCATGCTATTCTCCTGCCTCAGCCTCCCAAGTAGCTGGGACTACAGGCGCCCACCACCACGCCCGGCTAATTTTTTGTATTTTTAGTAGATATGGGGTTTCATCATGTTAGCCAGGATGGTCTCGATCTCCTGACCTCGTGATCTGCCCGCCTTGGCCTCCCAAAGTGCTGGGATTACAGGCATGAGCCACCGTGCCTGGCCATAAATCTCCTTTTTGTTTAAGTCAGTTTGCACTGGATTTTCTGTTTTTTGTAGCATAAAGTCTTATCTGATACAAACATATATTCATAAAGCAACTGAAGAATAATAAATGATAATCTATAATCAAGAGCTAGATATGCTAAAAATAAATACTGTAGATTTTTGGTTTTTAAAGTGTGGTTCCTAGGCCAGCAGCATCAACATTGCCTGAGAACTTGTTAGAAATGCAAATTTTATGGCCCTGCCCCAGATTTACTGAATCAGAAACTCTGGTAGAGGGGCCCAGTAATTTTTGTTTTAACAGGCTCTCTAGGGCATTCTGATCATGCTGAAGTTTGAAAACTACTGCTCTAGAAGTTCAGGAAATGAGGGATTATTGTTTATCGAAGAGTAGTGAAAGACTTCGTGTAGAAGGTGAGATGAACTAAATACTAGAGTAAGATGGACTTTTGAAAAGGAGACTCATGAAACAGAATTAATAAGGCACAGAATGAAGGTGGTATTTATGGGGCATTTTATGACTAATTGTGACATTAATAAAATAGTGAAGGATTAAAATTGCTTGAGTAGTGGGGTAGGAGAGAATTGGAGGCTGAGAGTCAGTTTTTTTTTTTTTTTTTTTTTTTGTCCTGGTATTCTCATTTTACCTGAATTCACTGAAAACCTGAACAGTAGAATGCATTACTGATATTCTTCATTGTAGGCAATATATGGTGGATCAACCTGTTTAGACTATAGCCATAGAATATTAAGATCATCAAGTCATAGAAAGAGAAAGGACTAATCCTACTTGTATTGGCATTAGGTAGGCAGAGAGGCCTCCTTCCTGGACTTCAAAAATTTGTTTGAAGGGAGTTATAGTAGTTCCCCCTTAACTGTGGGGCATATGATCCAAGATTCCCAGTCAATGCCTGAAAGTATGGATGTACTGAATCCTACATATACTATATATATTCTACATATTCTATATACTTGTACACATTTACCTGTGATAAGGTTTAATTTATAAATTAGGTACAAGAAGAGATTAACAACAATAACGAATAAATAAAATATAACAATTATAAAAATATTCTGTAATAAAGGTTATGTGACTGTGGTCTCTCTCTCTCTCTCTCAGAATATCTTATTGTTCTGTGCTAACCTATTTTCAGATTGAAGTTGCCCAAGAGAGACCACAGAAAGCAAAACTGTGGATAAGGGAGATGAATATACTTTTATCTTGTGAAAATTTAACACTAGCAGGGTGGCACCAGCAGTGAGACTTTAACCAGCCTTGGATTTGTGAGATATTATATGCGGTTCCTTGTCTTCCTCCTTCCATTCCATATTTTGTGGGAGAAATTCCTGCCTTAAATACCGATGTCATGTCTAAGGTTGTGCATCACCCACCTACACTGCCTGCTCAGTTTGATAATGTGTGCTTGGATGGAAATGTTTACATTCCTTTTCCCTAATGTACTATAAGCCATGCATAATGATGCAGCCCTGTGGAACTGTGGAATGGGAACTGACTTTGGCTCAGAAAGACTGCTGGAAAATGACAGAGAAGCACTTTAAAGCTAAAATTCCAATGGCCACAAAGAAAATAAACACCTAGATAGACTTTAAAATTGCCTTTCCAAAATTGTCTGGATCTAAGTTTGTGGTGGTGGTTGGTGTGGGTGTGTAAGTGATAGCAGGGCTGGAGGAGAGAGGAAGGGTTTTAGCCTGATGATGCAAATTACTTCTCCTTGTTGACAACTATCTTTTTGTTAAGGAGTGCTAGAACAGTGAATAAGCATTTCTAAAGCATTGGCACTGTTCAGTGTGTTTAGACATTATTTAATTAGTCAAAAATGGGGCTTTATTTTAGAGAGTATTTAATTGTCTTGATATTGAATGATCTTGGTATGGCAAAGACATTTGTCTCTGTATATATGAGTATGTGTATGTGCAAAATGCATATAATGGAAGTAGCTTTGGAGTTGGGCCAAAAAATCCTCAGCACCAAGCTAAGGTTACTTTAAATCTGCTTGCTTTGCAGGTAATATTGAAGGATGCGTGAGACGAGCAATAAATTTCCTCCCTCTGCCACTTTGGGAAGACATATCAGCCAATGAATCACCACTTGTTTGTTTGGTTAGACTCACCTATCATTTGACTTGCTTTGAAGGTCTAAAGTTTAATTTTTTCCTTTCCTTAGGGATTGGGTAAGGAGGTGATTGAAAAAAAGAAAATGTTTAAATCATAGAACACTAATGAGTCATAGGGCTAGAGAAGTCATTTTTGACTTTACAGTTTGCTCGAAGGAGCAACTTGGACTTGTGCTAGCTTGTTCTCTGGTGGAACAATTTCTGCAGGCAGAATTATTTCCATGGGCATAGGCTGGTGGAGACTTGGATTTCTAGTGCTTTCTTGGAAAAGATGGTATGTTTTGATAGCCTTAACACAGGCCTGATAATTTCTATTATCCTAGAGTCTCTGACCAATTTTTACTAGCACTGGACTGTGAAGCTTTGGCTGTTTGAGGGCTGAATTTGTGCATTGCTTCCCTTTCTTGCTCTGGAGGTTTTTAGCTCTGGTATGTTTCTAATATATTCTTTTAAATGTTCTATTTATGAGCTCATTTTCATTCATTAAATGCATCTCTGACCATTAATGGGAGTTGTCTAAAGTTAAAGGAAGATGTGTAGTCTGACACACCCTGTGGTGTCTTTTGCAAAGTGTTTAAAGTGAGATAAAGTCCTGCTGTAGCCAACATACCCATAAAGCAGCTGATAGGTATGTATTGCACATCTACTAAGTACAGTTAACCCTTGAACAACACAAGTTTGAACAGCACAGGTCCACTTATATGCAATTCTTTTTCAGTTAAAGTCACTCTGTGTACCTGCTTCTCTTGCCTCCCTTCCACCTCCTCTACCTTTTCAGCCTCTGCAGCCCCCAAGACAGCAAGGCCAGCTCCTCTTTTTCCTCCTCCTCAGACTCCTCCATGTGAAGACAAGGATGAAGACCTTTATGATGATCTGCTTCTACTTAATGAATAGTATATGCATTTTCTTTTCCTTATGATTTTCTTATCTCTATCTTACTTTATTATAAGAACATAATAGGTAATACATATAGCATACAAAATATATGTTAATTGACTATGTTATCAGTGAGGCTTCTAGTCAACAGTAGGCTATTAGTAATTAAATTTGGGGGGAGTCAAAAGTTATATGTGGATTTTTGACTCTATAGGGGCTTGGCATCTCTAATTCCCACATTGTTCAATGGTCAACTAACTGTATTTAATACTGTGGGGTATGAGTGAAGATATAAAAATGTTAAACATCTAGATTATGTCTGCCTAAAACTGGTTTACTGACTTTATTACTGTGTTTCTTTTGCAAGATTTACTGGTTATTTGTTGCAGTTTCTGTATTGGTGAGTACAGAGTGACCTGAACTAATAACTTTAGACTGCAATCCTGCCTGTAGACTTTCTTATATGCATCTTTGGGTAAACCCTCTACGTTTCTGTTAACTAATTCATAAAATTAGGGATAACACTTGATTTTCCTTACTCATAGGGTTATTGGTAAGTGTAGCTAATAGTCCCAGTTTGCAACTAAGCTGATATTACTCTACTACTTGGATATGTCTGGGCACATATGGAAGGACTATGAGGCAGATTTGTCAGGAGTCCATTGTTATAAAGGACCACAGAGCCTCCTGGAAGATAAGTCCTAAGAAAAAGGTTTCAGGCACATGAACTTATCACAGGACGAGAGCTAGAAATCTATGGTAAAATAAATGGTAAAGCCTTGATAAGGATCCTTAGAATTCAAAGCAAAAAGACAGTTGGAACACTTTGGTCTAAAGAGCAGGCCAGAACAGCCTATTTTGGAATTTTAGGGAAAAATAAGAGACAAAAATCACCTTGTGAGGGATAAGTAGAGAGCTATGGCAAGAGAGGAAATGATAGACACTGGAGGACTGAGTTCCAGGGTCCTTCTAACAATCCTCTGCACTGTGCTCTTTCTAGAAGCATGCATGTGACCAAAGTACTCTCTGGCTTGATCCACAGGATGAAACCTTAGGGCCAGGAATGAGATAACTTTGTCGTTTTTCCTTGAATTAGAATAACTTATGAGAAGGTGTTGGTGAGGTCTGTTGATTTTACTTTAGTCTCTTTAGTATAGTGGGCCTGGGAACTTGAGGTAACCAGCTAGGGCTCTTGTGTGTGGCATATGAAACATGAATAGGACCTTCTCTGTGAGAAAGAAGTTGGCTCTTGCTCTTAGAATAGCAGAAGTACCTGAGAACAGGCTTTTGCTTCAGAGTGTGAGAAGGCAGGTAGCTAGGAGCCTGATCATAGAGGATCTTATGGAAAGGTTGACCAGTCAGCCAGAGGAAAGTCCAACATGCACCTGTAGGTCTGGCATAATTATTAAGAGCACCCTCTTTTTACTCCCCAAAGTCTCTTGGTTTGTATGATAAATTATATCGCAAGGAGATTAGATGAGATTGCTTTGTCCTTTTGAATTCCGGATGCTGCTCTGCTGGCTGGTCCTTCATCTGGCACCTACTTTACCTTGTCTAGGGCATCCGATATCCTCCACTCCCTTTCTGTTAAACTTCTCTTTTTCCATGTGCTTCTTTGCCTTTTTCCCTTTTCTCATTCATACTTTGGGAAGTTCTTTATGTCTGTGGCCCTTTTTTGGCCATGGGGATTATCTAACCTGAGACTGGCTTTGTTTCAAGCTGCAATGACTCTGATGTTTGGTTCATTTTTATGTCCTTTTGCCATTTTTGAATTTGATGGCTAATTGCCCAAACAAGAAGAACCACCTATCTATTCTATTAGGGTCAGCCTTTCACATCAGTTATGTAATGTCTTTAAAACTAAGGTTTCTTAGCCCATTTGGGTAGCTATAACAAAATACCATAAGCTGGGTAGCTTATAAACAACAATAATGTATTTATCATATTTCTGAATGCTAGGAAGTTCAAGATCAAGGTGCCAGCAGATTCAGTGTCTGGTGAGAGCCCACTTTCTGGTTCACAGCCTTCTAGCTGTGTCCTCACATGGTAGAAGAAGCAAAGCAGCTTTCTGGAACCTCTTTTATAAAGGCACTAATCCTATTATTCATTCATAATCCTTCCATATGTGCCCAGACATATCCAAGTAGTAGACTAATACTAGCCCCACCTCCTAATACCATCACACTGGTGATTAGGTTTCAACATACGAATTTTAGGCGGACACAAACACTCAGACCATAGCATAAGGCTTCATGAAATTTAGTGTGTACCACTGTCCCTGAAGGAAATGTGAGAAAATAAAAGTTTTTGCAGATCACCCAGGAAGCCCAATCATCCTCCCAGAACTTCTGCTGATAGAGCCCAGTTAGCTCATGTTGGGCTTTGACCCACTTAATACTTTTTTAGCTTAGGACAGTAAAACCAGTAGCTTTAAGAAATCTATAGATGGGGGAGCCGCGGTGGCTCAGGCCGGTTGCCCTGGCACTCGGGGAGGCGAGGCTACACGTTCGAGGCCAACCTGGTCAACATTGATTGAAAAAAAAAAAAAAAAAAGAAATCTATAGATGTTCTATTCATCTTCATATCATTCAATTTTTATGTTGCTAGGGTATGAAGACAGTTAAACACAAGAGCATTTTATAGGTTTATCAGGGCACTGATGTCATCTGGGGATAGCGTACTTCACTTATACATCATATGTGAAAAACAGAATGAGACACAAATCACAGAGAAATGCAGTTAATGTTTTATGAGTTCATAAATCTGGAGCCGTGACCAACACTGGGACCTCTGTTGGAAACTTCCAGCTTTATATTTCAGTAGCTCCAAGGATTAATTTTACCATACAGAGTTTGGGTCAGGAGCTAAAATACATCCATGTGCAAATCCAGACCATGGAGAATAACTAAACACATTTTTGTATGGAGATTTGTGAATGTGCTGGGGTGAAACAATCTCATAAGGGACCTTTGAATTGTCACTTGTTACTTGCATACATAATGTGCACTATTCAGTACAGTAAACTTACCAATTAGAACAATCCTCAGGAAGTCAAATTGTCTCTCTTTGCAGATGACATGATTGTATATTTAGAAAACCCCGTTTTGTCTCAGCCCAAAACTCCTTAAGCTGATAAGCAACTTCAGCAAAGTCTCAGGATACAAAATCAATGTGCAACAATCACAAGCATTCCTATATACCAATAGTAGACAAGCAGAGAGTCAAATCATGAGTGAACTCCTATTCACAATTGCTACAAAGAGAATAAAATAACTAGGAATACAATGTACAAGGGACGTGAAAGACCTCTTCAAGGATAAGTATAAACCACTTCTCAAGGAAATAAGAGAGGACACAAACAAATGGAAAAACATTCCATGCTCACGGATAGGAAGAATCAATATTGTGAAAATGGCCATACTGCTCAAAGTAATTTATAGATTCAATGCTATTCCCATCAAGTTATCATTGACTTTATTTGCAAAATTAGAAAAAAACTTTAAATTTCATATGGTACCAAAAAAGAGCTTGTATAGCCAAGACAATCCTAAGTGAAAAGAACAAAGCTAGGGAGCACCACGCTACCTGACGTCAAACTATACTACAGTATACTACAAGGCTACAGTAACCAAAACAGCATGGTACTGGTACCAAAACAGATATATAGACCAATGGAACAGAACAGAGGCCTCAGAAATAATGCCATACATCTACAACCATCTGATCTTTGACAAACCTGACAAAAACAAGCAACAGGGAAAGGATTCCCTATTTAACAAATGGTGCTGGGAAAACTGGCTAGCCATATGCAGAAAACAGAAACTGGACCCCTTCCTTACACCTTATACAAAAATTAACTCAAGATAGGTTAAAGACTTAAACATAAAACCTAAAACCATGAAAACCCTAGACGAAAACCTAGGCAGTACCATTCAGGACATAGGCATGGGCAAAGACTTCATGACTAAAACACCAAAAGCAATTGCAACAAAAGCCAGGATTGACAAATGGGGTCTAATTAAACTAAAGAGCTTCTGCACAGCAAAAGAAACTATCATCAGAGTGAACAGGCAGCCTACAGAATGGAAGAAATTTTTTTTTGCAATCTATCTCTGACAAATGTCTAGTATCCAGGATCTACAAGGAAGTTAAACAAATTTACAAGAAAAAAAACAACCCCATCAAAAAGTAGGTGAAGTATATGAGCAGACATTTCTCAAAAGAAGACATTTATTTGGCCAACCAAGAAACATGAAAAAAAAAAAAAACTGATCATCACTGGTCATTAGATAAATACAAATCAAAACCACAATGAGATGCTCTCTAATGCCAGTTAGAATGGCGATCATTAAAAAGTCAGGAAACAACAGATGCTGGCGAGTCTGTGGAGAAATAGGAATGCTTCTACACTGTTGGTGGGAGTGTAAATTAGTTCAACCATTGTGGAAGACAGTGTGGCGATTCCTCAAGGATCTAGAACTAGAAATACCATTTGACCCAGCAATCCCATTACTGGGTATATACCCAGAGGATTATAAATTGTTCTAGTATAAAGACACATGCACATGTATGTTTATTGGACCACTGTTTACAATAGCAAAGACTTGGAACCAACCCAAACTGGATAAAGAAAATGTGGCATGTATACACCATGGAATACTGTGGAATCATAAAAAAGAATGAGTTCATGTCCTTTGCAGGGTTATGGATGAAACTGGAAACCATCATTCTGAGCGAACTAGCACAGGAACAGAAAACCAAACACCACATGTTCCCACTCATAAGTGAGAGCTGAACAATGTTAACACATGGACACAGGGAGGGGAACATCACACACTGGGGCCTGTCGGGGGGTGGGGGACAAAGTGAGGGAGAGCATAAGGACAAGCACCTAACGCATGTGGGTCTTAAAACCTAGATGACGGGTTGATACATGCAGCAAACCACCATGGCACATGCATACCTATGTAACAAACCTGCACATTCTGCACATGTATCCCAGAACGTTTTTTAAAAAAGATCAAAGTATTTTTAAAAAAGAGTGCTTTCTCCAATTGAATGTGTGCTGGCCCCCAGCAGAGGAGAAACTGCTGTGTCAGCAACAGTGGATGGAGTAGGGTAAGAGACGACTGACTCTGCATCCATCCCTGGCTACTGGTGCTACTCCCTTCAGAAATTGGTGCTGTACCTGTATATTCTTTATCCTAAGGGCTTCTGGGGCAGGCTGCACTCTCGCCTCCGTTAGAGGTGGCCCACGCTGAGGGTTAGATCTCTAGGAGTCCTATATAACTCCCTGGTGACCCACCAGTCTTCTGTGTTTGCCAAAATCAGAGTGGGTTGTGGGGTATGTTTGCAGGGAAATTGGTGGTGTGACTCAAGGCAGAGATTCCTTGGGTAGGGCAGTGGCGCACCACAGCTACAACTGGTATGGCACCTACTGTCTCAGTTTGTGTCTGAGCAGTATGCAATCATACTTACATGACATGACCTTTCAGTTCTCTGTCCCTAGGAAGCTCCCAAATCACCACCAACAGTATTGCCCAGGGCCATAAGGGCAGAGGGGCTTTCTAATGGTTTGGCAGTCAGCAGATTGTTACAGGGGAGGGGGAAGCAGAGAAGCACTCCTACCTACCCTTTCTGCAGGGATCTGAGTTCCTTGGGGGTCAATCTCTGTCCGACTCTTGCTGCTTTCTATTTCTTCACTCCAGCTTCTTCCTCTGGGAGTTTTTGACAGGCTCTGGCTCTCTTCCCACAGTTTTCTATTTGGAACATGCATTCACCAGTAACTCTGATCTTTCTGAGGAGAATTGGCATCCAATGTCCCTAGTCATTCATTTTGGGGAAAAAGACAAGACCTTTTGAACTATATCTATTTGAGGATCTCTGAGCTTCCTGTATCCGCAAGTCTAAATCTCCTTTTAGACTTGGGATGTTTTCAGCTATTATTTTATTAAATAGGTTTTCTATACCTTTTATTTTCTTTCTGTTTTCTGGGACAGTAAAACTCCAAAATATTTGGTTGCTGTATGGTGTCCCATATTTCACATGGGCTTTGCTCATTCTTTTTATTATTTTTTTCTTTGTTTTTGTCTCACTGGTTTATTTCAAAAACGCAGTCTTCAAGTTCTGAAATTCTTTCTTTTGCTTGATTTAGCCTATTTATGCTTTCAAATGTATTTTGTATTTCATTCAATAAATTCTTCACTTCTAGATTTTATTTGCTTCTTTTTAAAGTGATATCTGTCTGTTTGGTAAATTTCTCATTTATATCCTAAGTTGTTTTTCTGATTTTTTTGTATAGTTCTTCAGAGTTCTCATGTGCCTTATTGAGCTTCTTAAAAGTCTGTATTTTCCATTATTTATTCAGCATTTTGTTAATTTCTTTCTGATTGGATCTGTTGCTGGTGAATTATTATACTCCTTTGGAAGTGTCATTTTCCCTTGCTTTTCCATGTTTCTTGTGCTCATTCACCAATGTCTGTGCATCTGGTGTAACAGTTGCTTCTTCCAATTTTTTGAATTTGCTTTGGTAGGAAAGAAATTTTTCCTGAAGATATATTATGATATTGGTTGGGTGCTTTGATTTTGTGTATGTGCAGTATTGCAGTCTTCATATGATTTTTTTTTTGGCTGTAAGCAGTCTCAGTGGTGTCTGTGATTTTCTCAGTGGTGTAGAGTACAGCTGTTAGTGCAGGCTGTGACATTTTCCTGGTCACAGGTATACTGGGTTGGCCAGTGCTCAGGCTTTATTGGTGAAAACATCAGGCTGAGCATACCTGTCACTGGGCCTCTGGGTGGCATAAGCTGGCATTGACATTAGTTGGTCCAGGTGGGCTGATTCCTGGGGCTCCAGGTAGCTTGCTCAGGTGTTGGCAGTGGCAGAAGTGGGCTGGATGGGTGGCCATATCCTCAGTCCTCTTGGCAGTGGGTGTGACATGGTGATGGCAGTAACAGTGGCAGGACAGTCCTCTGCCTTGCAATTGGTCCTAACTAGTGTTGGCAGTGACTGCAGTGGGTTGGGTGGGCTATTACCCAGGCCTGCATGTGGCACGTGTGAGTGGATGCCTGCTGTGGTATTAGCATCAGGTTGGGTGGACTCATTCCCAGGACCCTGGAAAGAGTGCTCTGGTGTTAATGGTGGTTTATGGGGCAGGGCGATTCCCAGACCACCTGATGGCATGTTCAGCACTAGTGGGTAGAATCAGGCTGAGTAGGCCTGTCCTCAGGTCCCTTTTTTTGTTGGCAATTTTTTGATTACCATCTCAATCTTGCTGCTTGTTACTGATCTGTTCAGAGATTCTATAGCTTGCTAGTTTAATGTAGGAGGGTTGTGTATTTCCAGGAATTCATCCATCTTTTCAAGGTTTTCTAGTTTATACTCATAAAGGTGTTTTCATAGTAGCCTTAAATGATCTTTGCTATTTCTGTGGTATCAGTTGTAATATCCTGTTTTATTTCTAATTGAGCTTATTTGGATCTTCTCTCTTTTTTTCTTGGTTAATCTCACTAATGATCTGTCAATTTTATTTATCTTTACAAAGAACAAGCTTTTTGTTTCACTTATCTTTTGTATTTTTTGTTTGTTTCAATTTCATTTAGTTCTTCTCTGATTTTTATTATATCTTTTATTCTGCTAAGTTTGGGTTTGGATTGTTCTTCTTTCTCCAGTTCCATGAGGTGTGACCTTGGACTGTCTATTTGTGCTCTTTCAGACTTTTTGATGTAGGTATTTAATGTTATGAACTTTCCTCTTAGCACAGCTTTTGCTGTATCCCAGAGGTTTTGATAGGTTGTGTCACAATTATTGTATCATACGGTTCAAAGAATTGCAAAAATATGGAACCAGCCCAAATGCCCATCAATCAATGAGTGGATAAAGAAATTGTGATATATGTATATATCCCATAGAATATTACTTAGCCATACCGAGGAATGAAATAGTGGCATTCACAGCAACCTGGATGGAATTGGAAACTATTATTCTAAGTGACGTAACTTGGAAATGGAAAGTCAAACGTTGTACATTCTCACTCGTAATTGGGATCTAAGCTATGAGGATGCAAAGGCATAAGAATGATACACTGGACTTTGGGGACATGGGGGAACTGGTGGGTGGTGGCAAGGAATAAAAGACTACATATTGGGAACAGGGTATACTGCTCAGGTGATGGGTGCACCAAAATCTCAGAAATCATGGCTAAGTAACTTATTCATGTAACCAAACACCACTCGTTTTCCCAAAACCTATTGAAATTAAAAAAAAAAAAAACAAAAGAAACCACATGCACACGAATGTTCATTACAGCACTATTCAGAATAGCAAAGACATGGAGTCAACCTAAATGCGCATCAATGGCAGATTGTCCAAAGAAAATGTGGTACATATACACCATGAAATACTATGCAGCCATAAAAAAGACTGAGACTGTATTATTTGCAGGAAAATGGATGGAGCTGCAGGCCACTATTCTTAGCATATTTATGCAGGAACAGAAAACCAAATACTGCATGTTCTCACTTATAAGTGGACACTAAATGATGAGAACTCATGGACACAAAGAGGGGAGCAAAAGACACTGAGACCTACCAGAGCGGGGAGGGTGGGACGAAGAAGATCAGAAAACATAACAATTGGACTAGGCTTAGTACCTGGGTGTCTAAAAAATCTGTACAACAAATATCCATGTCATGAGTTTACCTTCATAACAAACTTACACATGTACCCCTGAACATAAATAAAAGTTTTTAAAAATTTAATTGATTATGTGTTTAATATTTATTTTGGGCTATTCTATTTCATTTGTTTATGTCTGTCCTTACGCTGGTGCCAAGCTATTTTGATTACTTCAGGTTTGTTGTAAGTTTTGATATCAGGAAATTTGAATCATCCAACATTGTTCTTTTTCAAAATTATTTCGAGTACTCTGAGCCCCTTGAAATTCCATATATATTTTAGAATAGACTTTTTTATTAAACCAAAAACATCATTGGGATCCCGATCAGGATTGCTTTAAATCTATAGATCACTTTTGTGAAGTATTATCCATTTTAATAATTGTAAGTCTTCTAATTCATGAACATGGAATGTCTCCTCGTTACTTATGCCTCCTTCAATTTCATTTAGCAATGTTTTGTAGTTTTCAATCTACAAGTCTTTTGCCTCACTGGTTAAATTTATTCCTAAGTACTTTACTCTTCTTGATAGTATTGTAAATTGAATTGTTTTATTAGCTCACTTTTTAGATATTTAATTCATAGCATATAGGAATGTAGCTGATATTTTTGTGTTTATTTTGTGTTCAGCAACTTTGTTAAATTTGTTTATTACCTCTGTGTGTGTGTTTGTCTCCCTCTCTCTCTCTTTCTGTATATATTTGGAGTTTGCTACACATAAGGTCATGCCATATGTGAACAGAGGTAATTTTACTTTTTTTTTTTTATTTCTTGCATAATTCCTCTGACTAGAACTTCTAATATTATGTTGAATAAAAATGGTAAAAGTAGGCATCTTTGCCTTGTTCTTCATAATAAGAGATCCTGTGATTTTTAACATGCATTATGTTGTATGTTTTGGTAGCTTTGTTGTTTTTCTTGCAAATAATTTGATAGTTTAGCTCAAAGCTTCTAAGATGCTTTCATGTTGTTAGGTGAATCATTCTATGACTGCTGAATGAGGAATTTTGCAAGTGAATCTCAGAAATCTGTGTTTTAATAAGTGCTTCAGGTGATTCTGTTGCATGCTCAAGTTTGAGAACCATTGTCCAAGGGGGAAAAGCTGCCATTGGCAATTGCTCTTTTTTATCTGAGAGGGGGCAGGATCCCCCTGGTCCAGTTGTTGTGGATGCAATTTATTAAATGAAAGAAGGCCATGAGTACTCTAGGGCCCAATCTCTGCTTTTTGTTTTGTTCACTCCTGTTTAAAATTTCACTCAGGGCTGTCTTTGGGAGAAGTGCACTTACCTTTGCCTCCTGGGTGGAGGTTTCATTTTCTTTGATTATTCCCCAGGCCAATACCATTTGCTTTTTACTTTCCAGAAGTTCCATAAAGATTGTTGATGGTACCTTTTCTTAGTTTTTATTTTTTTTGTCTTGATATAGTTTTATTCTTCTAAAAAATCTTTTCATTTGTCAGTCAGACTTTGATGGAGGGGAGGGTAGATATTGTTTACATCTGTTAAAAATGGCTTTTAAGTTAAATTCTAACTAAGGGTCTATTAGGAAATAAAATTGCCTTCTGACTCCTTTTGATTTATTTTGCAGAATTGCATATATCCAAAGCTCTGGATAATTATTAAACTTTAGAAGTATAGAACAAATAATGGGAGCATTGGGTTGACCTTTGCAAATTATCTAGTTTTATTTACCTATTTTACACAGGAGAAGACTGAGAGAAGGGAGCAGTAGCTTGCTGTAGTTCAGACAGCAACTTATTTCAAAGCTGGTGCTAAAACCTAGAGTGAACTGGTAATTCTCCATTTCTGAAGGAAATGCAGAAGAAACAGAAGCAGAAAGACAACATTTTGGCCTGGGCGTATTTAACTTAAAGATGACTCCATTTTTGAACTTTATTTCTTGGAAAAGAGTGTCTTCTAAATTTAAACTGATCCAACTTTCACAAAATTGGGCAGTTAGAAGTTACAGAGGGAATTAGCAGCTGTTGTTATAAGAAAAAGCAAAGGGATTGTTGCCAGATTTCAAAAATCTTGGCATATTTGAGAAAAATGTCCCAATATGTTACACATGCTCATTCATGTGTGTAAACCTTTGGTTATAGTGCTTTGTCAATATAAATATACTTCACATTATAGATTGGTCTGGGTGCTGGATTTCAGGTTTATTATCCCTTAGAACCCCAGTTCCTTCTGCTCTTCTTCTCAGGCTTTCTTTGCTTTATTTCTCCCACTCTTTTGTTCTTTTTTTTAGTGTACAAGCAGTGAAGGGTGCGGATCATGGTTAGAGCTTTCAAGAACTTTATTCTAGTTCTTCTCCTGAAACCTGACCTCCCTCCTAGCTTGGTAACAACTACCTTTTGGTCTCCACCTTGGGCAGAGATTTTTTTTTTCTTCTTTGAGATGTAGTCTTGCTCTGTCACCTAGGCTGGAGTGCAATGGCACGATCTTGGCTCACTGCAACCTCCGCCTCCCGGGTTCAAGCGATTCTCCTGCCTCAGCCTCCTGAGTAGCTGGGATTACAGGTGCACACCACCGTGCCTGGCTAATTTTTGTATTTTTAGTAGAGACGGGGTTTCACCATGTGGTCAGGCTGTTCTCGAACTTCTGACCTCGTGATCCACCTGCCTCGGCCTCCCAAAGTGCTGGGATTACAGGCGTGAGCCACCATGCCTGGCCAGCCAGAATTTTAAGAGCAAACCATATCAACTATTCTTCAGTGGAATATAAAAGTAAATGGTATTTTTTTTTTTTAAAGGGAAACCAGGAAAAAGCAGTTTGAAGCCCAAAGTGAGAAAGTAACACAGCAATTCTCAAAGCTGGATAGGTAGGGACTCTTTCATATAGAAATAGTCAGTAAACAGGCTGGGCACAGTGGCTCATGCCTGTAATCCCAGCACTTTGGGAGGCCGAGGTGGGTGGATCACGAGGTCAGGAGTTCAAGATCAACCTGGTCAAGATGGTGAAACCCCATCTCTACTTAAAAAAGAAAAAATTAGCCGGGTGTGGTGGTGGGCGCCTGTAATCCCAGCTACTCGGGGAGCTGAGGCCGATAATTGCTTAAACCCGGGAGGTGGAACTCTGTCTCAAAAAAAAAAAAAAAAAAAGAAAGAAATAATCAGTAAACAGAAGTATATGTTCCAAAAAAGTAGTGTACAAGTATAAAGACATCATAAAACTGGTTTATTCACTCAGGTTTTAGCACAATCAGCTTCTCTGAGAAATTGGGAGATTTCAATGAGAGATTTCAGTAAGGACCATGTTTGCTCTGTAAATGGACTCATCTCAGAGTTGCTTGCTCTAAGTCACAGTCATACCCCTTAAAGAGTGAGTCACCAGGCATGCTGTAGCAGCAACAGACCAATGAGAAAAGGGAAGAAATCTGGGATTTAAGGGGCATAGAAAGATCCTGAAATTTTTTTTTTATTGGTCTTTCCTAGCGTAAGAAACACCAATTGTTAATCATTCCTTTGGTCTAGGCAGTACTTTTAAAACTTATTTTTAACCAGATAAATGGTTTGATTTGTCAGATGAAATCTTGATGGAAACCCAATGTAGAAAACAGATGAAAACACAGCTTCTCTGGCTGAAGCATCTCCACAAATCACAATTTGGAAAACATTCGGCTAAAGCATTGAAGACTCCTTTGAAATGCATATTACCTGGGAAGTAGAACATACTAAGAACACTTTTGGGAAAATTAAATAAGTCACATGTTAGAATACTGTATTAGCTTCTGGGAACTGTACTTTAAGCAGGACATAGAAAACCTGAGACTCATCCAGAGTAGGATTTCTAGGTTTCAGTGTTTCATAGAGCAAGTGAAATTTGAAATCAGAGGACTTTAATTCAAGTTTTGCCCCTGCTGTTTAGCACCTATATGACCTTAGACAATTAGTCTCTTTGAGACACAGCTTCCTTATCTGTACAATGGAGGTAATAATATCAATATCTAACAGGATTTTGAGGATTGAAAATAAATAAGAATTGACTTTATCAAATGTATATTGCTATATAATTTTTAATTTACTGATGAGTCTGGAAAATGTGTGAGATGAGCCAAAAAGTGAAGGAACCAGATATATTTTAAGGAATAAAGATTTCTGGACACATGTGATAATTATCTTTGAAAATGTTAAGGTCTGATATGTGGAAAAATTAAGTTTGTTTTGTTCCTGATGGGAATGTGACCAACGTGTGGATGTGTCATGAGGGTGTATATTGGCTCGACATAAGAAAGGATTTTATAATTTCAAGTAAAAGGGAGCACCACGAGTTATAGAAAACCTTCTTATTGTAATTTTAGAGAGATTGCTGGGAGTCTACATATTTGGGTTGCAGAATAAAGCATTTCTGCATTGAACAAGATGTAGTGACTTCAAAAGCCTGAGATCTTATTAATCCTCCTTTTCTTCTTCTTTTATTATATATCTTACAATTTTTTGACTGCTCAGTATCTATCCCTTCTTCTTCTGATAACAGCAGAACAGCCCCAGGGGGGAATTTGTGAACCAGTTACAATCAATCATAGCATCACATTATCATGGCCTCAGTAACTAATTGGTTTAGTGATAGATATATGACCCAAGCCAGGCCAAAATAGCTAGAGTCTCAATTTTTGGACTTTTCTTGATCTACTGGGCATAAAAGTGTGCTGTTTCTGGTAGGTATGCTGATGACAGGGAGTAACTTGCAGCTGCTTGTAGCTGTCTTGGCACTCCAAAGGGAGATCTGCCTGAGAATAGAGACAATGAGAAGATAAGCAATGATCAGAACTATAGACTGAGATCAAGCCCTCATGACATAATTTGAACCCATAGCTCTAATCATTCCTAAAATAAAATTTAGACTTTACCTTTTATGTGAACCAATAAAGTTGCATTTTGAGCAGGTCTTTTGTCACTTGCAACTTAAGGAATCTCAGTGGCCACGTTATCCCTCACCTCCAACTTTGTGTCTGACACAATCATCTCTCTGCAAAGCAATAGGAGGAAAGAAGGCTGTGGTCACATGTGTAGAGACAGTCCTGGGGTTGGAGAGGATGTGAAGGGCAGAGAATTCTTGTCCCCTACATAACAGGAAGATGAAAAGTCCCCAAGACTATTCTCATATATTCTATCTAAGGGAGACAGTACATTTTTTGAGTTGCCCACTTTCTGCTTGCAGAGCTTTTGGCGGAACAGGGAGCCCTGCTCAAATTGTTAATTAGCAAATTAAAGAAAGGCTGCAGTGCAAAACTTGTACTAGTTCTTTGTGTTGCTCATTGTACAAAGAAAGTAATTTTGTTTATGTAAATACCCTAGTGGGTCTTTTTTGTTGTTGCTCATGAAAAGGGTGAGGTTCTCAGGACAAGATCTGGAATGAGACATTTGACAAAAAAGGGCAAAACCATCCTTTTACATATAACAACTTTGTGCCAGAGGCACTCTGCAAGAAAGAAGAGAGTCTGTGTATCCCAATAGTGTTACACTGTGCTCAGAGACCAACTGTAGCCCCAGCCTGAAGGCATAGGGATATGAGATGCTAGGAGGAGGAATACTAGTAGTTGAGTAGAGTAATGCGAATCTGCGCACAAATCTTCATCCTAGGATAGCCTGGAAATACTGAAGAGTGCTTACCATCCCAGAGGATTTGTATTTAAGGCAAAAGGTGACACCAGAAGGCTGAAAAGCTTTGATACAGACATTCGTGTAGCACTTATTTTTGTCCATCTTGTCCCAAGCCCTTTCATGACTCTGTGTAATCCTATTCCAGCTATTTAAAAAAACAAAAACAAAAACAAATAGCTACTAGTGATGACCCATTCCCTGAAATTAGTCCAGACTACTTCTTGCTTTTCCACCTTAAAATTACTCTTAACTTTCGTGGTTTTCCATCCCCTTGGTAGCTCAGTGTCTTGTTCCTGACATTTACCTATTTTGGATAAGCTATTTCATTATTATCTTAGCTCCATTTTTTGGAAAAGATATGTTCTATTCTCTTCTGGTTTCATAACTATATAGGAAGAAATATGTATTTTTTTCTGTCCTGGCCTTGTGATAACACCAGATGAGACTTGTTCCCCTACCTCAGTATTCCTTTTAAGAAATGAAGACTGTAAAACATTTTTTTTTCTCCAGACAGTTTATTTGTTCCATATGTTCTGAGAAAATAATAAATATTCCTTTGTGAGACCTTAAGCCTTAGGGTAGGACCTGCGCTTTGATTTCTGTTTTTGTACAGCTGCTACACTGACTATGCTTTTCCCAGACTTGAGAAATACTTTAGATGATAGCAAGGCTATCTATGGTAACTAGTGGTGAATACACAGCAGATGTTTAAGACATATAATTGATGTTTATGAATGATTGCAGGTACTCTGGTGGAGGTTATAGATTTATGTTGTTAATTATGTAAAATGTATGTCACAGAATATTGTTTTCTGCCATCATTTACCTTTAATATATACGGTGAAGAAATGAAATATTTTAGACATGAATGTTCAATATCATTCTTTTGTTGTCTAGATCCCTTTAGAACCCTGTTTTGTTCCCCGGGAGGCTGAGCTTTATTGGCTACATCAATGGACTCTCTTTTCTTTTTCCTTCAGGCTTTTGATTGGTTTAGTCAATGGTAGGTACTGACAGGAAGTTGGGAGAAAAGAGAGATTGAGGCATTTATGCTAGACTCCCTTCCTGATGTGGTTTGGAACTGCCTTTGTTCCTCCACTGAAGGCCTCAGCTCCTCTTTGGTAGCTCTCCTCTAATGTTCTCTGCAGGTTCTGGTTATTCCTCTCTCCCTTGTCCCTTCAGGTAAGGGAGGTGCTAAAGGCTCACGGTCTCCATGTTTCATCTTCCCTTATTGGCTTTCCTTACTTTTCCCTAAAGCATTATACAGAGTCCCTTTTTAATATTAAATTTTCTTTTTGAATGTGCCATCTGTTTCATGGGGTGGGACTCTGACTAATTCATTATGAAAAAAGTACCCCATTATTGGAATGTGTTTGAATATTTGGAAAATTGTTCCTAAAAGAGGTATTAGTATGTTGTTTCTTCAGGCACATTTGTTAGGTGAATGAAACTTTAACATTGGTATTCAACTATCCATTTACTTTATTTATTTATTTTGGTTTAAATTTATATATATATGTGTGTGTGTGTGTGTGTGTATATATATAAATTTATATATATTTTATTAGGTGGTATAAGTACAAGCTTCTTACATGCATATATTGTGTGAAGTGATGGCTTTTACGGTACCCATCACCTGAATAGTGATCATTATGTTTAACTCTGGGTTTTCCTAAACTTACTGTCTGTGGTCTCCTAAGAACTGTGGAGTCTGCTTGGGTGTTACATACAACTGAGATTCACTGCTGTAGAGCTTAGGTGAGTTAATGGCCAGCCAACTCAGCGGTTTGTTCACCTTAGGTCTAACGAAGCCATGATTAATGTTTTTATCTTTGTGGGGACCAGTTAGGTAATTTGTCTTCAAAAGTCCCACAGATAGTACTTGCAACCTTGATCATGAATGAATATTCTTGAGGGCCAGTCATGGCAACATGACTGGCTTAGATCAAGCAGTAAAATGCCTCAGTCTACCAATCTTGAGTCAGTAGTGTCCTTTTTGACTAGGAAGAGCAGTGATATTGTTTACCAAAGAACAAAGGAGCAACTCAAATAACATAACCAGACTTTGGGGAATTATTCCCAAAGAATATTTCTATTCTCTTTTGGGAGGTACAACTTGATGCCACTTTACCTTTCTATCTTGGCTATCAAGATATATATTGCTGAATTTAAAACTTGATTACAGTAATAATCTCATCTTTAGTTTCCGGCACAACTACAACTGTCTTTCTCATTAATGATACCTAATTCTGTTTGGTCTTTATTGAACTATTTTGTGGATGTTTATATTTTACTGAAGGTACTTTAAATTCTTTTGGTTATAGGAAGTGTTTAAAGTCAACGGGAATGGATAAACAACTATGTGTTTCCTGAAGGATGCTTATTTCTACCACTACTTAAAATTTTCAGGGTTCTTAGGGCCTTACCAATTGTGGCTTCTCTCATAGTAAGACTCTTGTAAGTACTTTGGGGAGCTTTTATTGGGTGCCCCCAAGAACATGGAGAAATGAGGGGGACAAATTGACCTCCGAAATCAACATGTAGGTCAAGTAGATCTATAAATTCATCTGAAATGAGATGGTTCTTAGACCATAATTACTGTTATACTGTATTAATATATGTAGATAAAGACCATATCAATAAGAAAAAGGTGCAGCCAATTCAATAAGCAAAGAAAAAAGAGATTAAGGAAGACACATGTTAGCTGTATCCTCCCAATCATGCTCAAGAGAGAGCTGAGCCAATGCATTTCTAATACTTTGACCTATTATGGAGAGCATCCCAGTGTGTTGGATACATTGGGCTACCCTGACACCTTAGGCATCAGGGTTTGATTGATTTTATTTCCTTTGTTATAATTTTAAGCTCATTAGGTAAATCTTCTGTATTAGGCCATTCTCACCTTGCTATAAAGAAATATCTGAGACTGGGTAATTTATAAATAAAAAAGATTTAGCTGGCTCACAGTTCTGCAGACTTTACAGGAAACATAGTGGCATCTGCTTCTGGGGAGGCCTCAGGAAGCTTTCAATAATGGCAGAAGGTAAAAGGGGAGCAGGTGCATCATATGGCAAAAGCAGGAACAAGAGAGAAAAGAGGTGGAGGTGCCACACATATTTAAACAAGCATATCTTGTGAGAACTCACTCACTATCTCCAGAACAGTACCAAGGGGCTAGTACCCATTCATTCATGAGAAATTACCCCCATGATCCGATCACTCCCACCAGGCCCCACCTTCATTACTGGGGTTTACAATTCAATATGAGATTTGGGTGGGGACCCATAGTCAAACTATGTCACCTTCTGTGTATGATGTGGCTTTCCATGCACCATGACTGCAGGGGAAAACAATACACTGTTCATTTAAACTGTGAATAATTTGGTGCCTGAGTTAATTCTCAGTACATTTTTTTTAGCTTTTTGATTTGGCCCCCCACATGGTATGTATTGTGTAGTGGTGACGTCTGGACTTTTACTGTACCCATCACTCGAATAGTGTGCATTACATCTAACTCTGAGCTTTTCTAAACCTTCACTGTCTGTGGGCTCCTAAGAACTGTGGAGTCCGCTTGGGTAGTGTATACAACCGAGATTCACTGCTGTAGAGCTTAGGTGAGTTAATGGCCAGCCAACTCAGTGGTTTGCTCACCTTGGGTCTAATGAAGCCATGGCTAATATTTTTATCTTTGTGGGGACCAGTTAGGTAATTTGTCTTCAAAAGTCTCACAGATAACTTCTATCAAAAAGCCCCCTAAATACTGTCCTCTCCACAAGTAAGCTATTTTGAGTAATCTTTTGAGTATCTAGAATGTTAATTAAGAACTATGTTTCTTGTATTCTTCTACAAAAGCACAAGATATTCTTGTAAAATAAATATATCTAAATATAAAAAAAGTCCCACAGATAGTTCTTGCAACCTTGCCGGGAGAGAATTCTCTCATCATATTGATTTGATTATTCCATCCATGTGAGGATTATATTTTGCTTTTTCAGTAAATGAATTGACATTTTGGTGTCTGTCTTAGCCTGTGGAGCTTAATTAGTGTGCATGCATTGCTGAGAGGTAGATTTGCTCTTGGTGAGCGAGCAATATCTGTTTTCACAGGTTGGGAGTCAGCGGGCAGAACCCAGAACTACGGTAAAATCACTGTAAGTAATAAGCACCTTCCTGTGAGACCTCTTAGGAGACTTTGTGTAGACTTTCCCCCCTAGTGGCATGCTATGTACCTGAAAATAAACATGTTTTTTAATTTATAAAATAATAGAGTTTCTAATAGTCTATTGACCAAGCTGTGTCTACCTAGCATATGTTTAGGGTTCATCACAAATCTGTGATGAAATGTGGTCATATTAACTTCTTTCCATTTTTTCCCTATGGAATATTTGATTCACACACACAAAAATATATGTAACACAAATAGAAGTTATTAATTGCAATAATAAACAACTCTGAACCTTAGAACTGGCAAGTTACTAATGCCATGGAAATTCCTGTGTTCTTCTCTGATTCATACCAATGCTGTGTCTCAAAGGCAATTACTGTCCTGAATTCTACATTCATGATTTCTAGCTTTACATATATGTAGATATCCCTAAATGATATACTAGTTATTTTTTGCTTATTTTCAAACTTCATAAAAGTTGTATCATACTGCATATATTTTTCTGGGAGATGTTTTGCTCACTCTGAATTATGTTCCAAGAGCGTTTTGTGTTGTTGCACATATCTATAGGTGATTCATTTCCTCTCTTTTAAAAAGAGCTTTTAATTTTTTAATTGTATGTGTACATGATAGGTGTATATATTTGTGGGGTTCATGTGATGTTTTGATATAGACATAAAATATGATATATTAATTACATTAAGGTTATTGCAGTATCCATCACCTCAAGTATTTATCATTTCTTTGTGTTAGGAACATTCCAATTCCATTCTTTTTCTTATTTAAAAATATACTATAAGTTATTATTGACTATAGTCATCAAGTTATGATCTCTTTGTGTTAGGTGTGGGGAAAAAGAGAGGTCAGCCTGTTACTGTGTTATTATAGATAGAAGTAAGTTTAAGAGACTCCATTTGGCTCTGTATTTGAGATGCTGTTAATCTGTGACTCTACCCCCAATCTTGTCCTTGCTAAAAACATCGCTGTGCTAATCAAGGTTGAAAGGATTTTGGGCTGTAAGGAATGTGCTTTGTTAGCCAAATGTTTAAAGCCTGCTTGTGGTTGAAGGTCAGTACCACTCCCTTAAATCTCAGTAAAAGAAAAACATCTGTCTCCTGCCCATCCCTGGGAAAATGTAACATTTCTGTGTATCTGTATGCCTTACTGCTGATTTACTCCCTTATCTTTTTGGTAATAAATACTGAGGGAACTCAGAGACCAGTGCCAGTGTGGGTCCTCTGGAAGCACAGCACTGGCCCCCTGGGGCCTCGCTTTTCTTTCTCTATACTTTGTCTCTGTGTCTTTATTTCTTTTCTCAAGTCTCTCGTTCCACCTAGTGAGAAGCACCCACAGGTGTGGAGGGGCAGGCCACCCCTTCAGTTAGGAACATTCCAATTCCATTCTTTTTCTTATTTAAAAATATACTATTAGTTATTATTGACTATAGTCATCAAGTTGTGCTATTAAATACTAGATCTTATTCATTCTATCTAACTATATATTTTCAGCCATTAACTATTTCCAATTTCTGCCACTCTCCCCCTTCACAGACACTGGTAACCCATCATTCTACTCTCTATCTCCATGAAATGAATTGTTTTAATTTTTAGATCCCACATATGAGTGAGAACATGTGAAATTTGTCTTTCTATGCCTGGCTTATTTCACTTAACATAATGTCGTTTAATTCTATCCATGTTGTTACAAAAGACAGGATTTCCTTCTTTTTATGGCTGAATAATATTCCATTGTGTATATGTACCACATTTTCTTTATCGGTTTATCTGTTGATGGACACTTAGATTGATCCCAAATCTTGGCTATTGTGAATAGTGCTGCAGTAAGCATGAGAGTGCATATAAACTCTGAATATACTGATTTCCTTTCTTTCGGATGTATACCTAGTAGTGACATTGTTGCATTATATGATAGTTCTATTTTTAGTTTTTTGAGGAGCCTCCAAACTGTTCTCCATAGTGACTATACTAATTCTCATTCTCACAGACAGTATACAAGGGTTCCCTTTTCTCTACATCCTCTCCAGGATGTGATTATTGCCTGTCTTTTGGATAAAAGTCATTTTAACTGGGGTGAGATGATATCTCATTGTTGTTTTGATTTGCATTTCTTTGATTAATGATGATAAGCATTTTTCATATACCTGTTCTCCATTTTTGTCTTCTTTTGAGAAATTCTTTTCAGATCATTTTTTAAGGCAAGTGACATTATTTTTCTAAAACTTGCTTAACTTCTATTACAGCCTGAACTATATTAAATAGTGCCCACACCCTGGCAAATTTTTTAAAATTTATTTTCATTTCAATAGTTTTAGGAGGGTTCAAGTGGTTTTTTGTTACATGAATAAATTGTATAATGGTAAAGTCTGAGCTTTTAGTGCACTCATCGTCCAAATAGTGTGCAGTATGCCCAGTAGGTGATTTTTAAATCCCTCTCCTCATCCTCCCTGCTTCTGAGTCTCCAATATCCATTATACCACTGTGTGTGCCTTTGCATACCCATAGCTTAGCTCCTACTTATAAGTGAGGACATGTGGTATTTGGTTTTCCATTCCTGCGTTACATCACTTAGTGTAATGGTCTCCAGTTTCATCCCAGTTGCTGCACAAGACATTATTTCATTCTTTATCATGACTGGGTAGTATTCTATATGTAGATATGCCACATTTTCATTATCCACTCATCTGTTGATTGGCAATTAGGTTGATTCCATGTCTTTATAATTGTGAATCGTGCTATGATAAACATGAGTGCAGGTATCTTTTTAATATAATGACTTATTTTCCTTTGGTTGGATACCTAGTAGCGGGATTCCTAGATCAAATGGTAGACTTACTTTGGTTCTTTGAGAAATCTCCATACTGTTTTCCATAGAGGTTGTACTCACCAACAGTGTACAAGCATTCCCTTTTTACTGCATATATACCAATATCTACTGTTTATTATGTTTTTAAAATGGCCATTCTGACTGGAGTAAGGTAGTATCTCATTTTGTGTCTTAATTTGCATTCCCTTGATGATTAGTGATGTTGAGCATTTTTTATATGTTTGTTTGGCCATTTGTATATTTTCTTTTGAGAAGTGTTTATTTATGTTGTTTCCCTACTTTTTAATGGGATTATTTGTCTTTTTCTTGCTGATTTGATTTCCTTGCATATTCTGGGTATTAGCCTTTTGTTGGATGTATAGCTTGCAAATATTTTCCCCTATTCTGTAGGTTTTCTGTTTACTCTGTTGATGATTTCTTTAGCTGTGCAGAAGCTTCTTTAGTTTAATGGAGTTCCATTTATTTATTTTTGTTTTTGCTGCATTTGTTTTTGAGGCCTTACTGATAAATTACTTTTCTAGGCCAATGTCCAGAAAAGTTTTTCCTAGGTTTTCTTCTAGAATTTTTATAGTTTCAGGTCTTATGTCTTTAATCCATCCTGAGTTAATTTTTGTATGTGGTAAGAGATAAGGGTCCAGTTTCATTCTTCTGCACGTGGCTGTGCAATATTCTCAGCATCATTTATTGAAAAGAGTGTTCTTTCCCCAGTGCATGCTTTTGTCTGCTTTGTCAAAGATCAACTGTTTGTAAGTATTTGGCTTTATTTCTGTGTTCTCTATTCTGTTCTATTGGTCTGTGTGTCTACTTTTATACCAGTACCATGCTGTTTTGGCTACTATAGCCTTGTAGTATAATTTGAAGTTAGGTAATGTGATGTCTCTGGCTTGGTTCTTTTTGCTTAGGATTGCTTTGGCTATTTAAGCACTTTTTCAGTTCCATATGAATTTTAAGATTTTTTTCTAATTCTGTGCATGACAATATTGGTAATTTGATAGGAATTGCGTTGAATATGTAGATTGCTTTGGGCAGTATGGTCATTTTCACAGTATTGATTTTTCCAATCCATGAGCATGGAATGTTTTTCCACTTGTTTGTGTCATCTATGATTTCTTTCATCAGTGTTTTTTTTGTTCTCCTTGTAGAGAATTTTTACCTCCTTGGTTAAATATATTCCTAGGATTTTTTTGCAGCTATTGTAAATGGAATTGATTTGATCTGATTTTCACCTTGGTCATTATTTGTGTATAGCAGAGCTACTGATTTGTGTATGTTAATTTTGTAACCTGAGACTTTAGTGAATTCATTTGTCAAATCTAGGAGGCTTTTCGATGAGTCTTCAGGATTTTTAATATAAAAGATGATATCAGCAAACAGATACTTTGACATTATGTTTTCCAATTTGGATGCCCTTCATTTCTTTCTTTTGCCGGATATTCTGGCTAGGACTTCCAGTACTACGTTGAATAAAAGTAGTGAAAGTGGGCATCCTTGTCTTGTTCCAGTTTTCAGGGACAGTGTTTTCAACTTTTCCCCATTTAGTATGATATTTACTGTGGGCTTGTCATATATGGCTTTTATTATTTTTAGGTATGTTCCTTTGATGCCTAGTTTGTTAAGGATGTTTATCATGAAAGGATGCTGAATTTGATAAGGTGCTTTTTCTGCATCTATTGAAATGATCATATTTTAAAAAAAATTTATGTGGTTAATCACATTTATTGATTTCTCTATGTTGAACCATCCTTGGATCCCTGGGATAAAACCCCCTTGATCTTGGTGAATTATTGATGTACTGTTAGATTTGGTTGGCTAGATTTTTGTGTTCATGAGGGATATTGGTCTGTAGTTATTTTTGCTGTAGTTATGTCTTTTTCTGGCTTTGGCATCAGGGTGATATTGACTTCATAGAATGCCTTAGGGAGGATTACCTACTTCTCAAGCTTTAGTAATAGTTTCAGTAGAATTGCTACCAGTTCTTCTTCAAATATTTAGTAGAAGTTGGCTGTGAATCTGTCTGGTCCTGGGCATTTTTTTTGTTTGGATATTTTTATCACTGATTCAATCTCACTACTTAAATTAGTCTGTTCAGAATTTTTATTTCTTCCTGATTCAAGCTTGGAGCATTGTAGGTTTCCAAGAGTTTATCCATTTCCTCTAGATTTTCTGGTTTGTGCACATAGAGGTGTTCATAGTAGTCTCAGATGATCTTTTGTATTTCTATGGTATCAGTAGTAATGTTTCCCTTTTCATTTCTGATTGAGCTTATTTGAATCTTCTCTCTTTTCTTGGTTAATCTAGCTAACTATCAATTTTGTTTATCTTTTCGAAAACAAATTTTTCCTTTTATTGATCATTCATATTTGTCAGGGGTTCAATTTCATTTAGGTCTGCTCAGATCTTTGTTATTTCTTTTCTGCTGCTACCTTTGGGTTTGGTTTGTCCTTGGTTTTCCGGTTGCCTGAGGTATTATGTTAGGTTGTTGGTTTGTGATTTTTCTTTCTGATGTAGACATTTGGCAATATAAACTATCATCTTAGCATTGCTTTCTCTGTATCCCAGAGATTTTTATAACTTGGGTTACTGTTATCATTTGTTTTAAAAAATTTTTAATCTTCTTCTTGATTCCATCATTTATCCAAAGATTATTCAGGGTCAGATTAATTTCCATGTATTTTTATAGGTTTGAGAGTTTCCCTTGGCATTGATTTCTAGTTTTATTTTCCTGTGGTCTGAGAAGGTACTTGTATGATTTGGATTTTTTTGGATTTATGTAGGCTTATTTTGTAGCCTCTCATATGGTCTATCTTGGAAAGATTACATGTGCTGATGAGAAGAATGTATATTTTGAATTTTTTTATAGGATATTCTGTAAATATCTGTTAGAATCCAGTTTCAGTCCAGTGTTTATTTGTTGACTTTTTGCCTCAATGATCTGTCTAGTGCTGCCAGGGGAGTGTTGAGGTCCAGAACTATTATTATATTGCTGTCAATCTCTTTCCTTGGGTCTAGTAGTAGATCTCTTATTAATCTGGAAGCTTTTGTGTTGGGTGCACATATATTAAGGATTGTTATATCTTTTTATTGAATTGAACCCTTTATTGTTATATAATGACATTATTTTTCTTTTTTTTACTGTTATTGATTTAAAATCTATTTTATCTGATAGAAGAAAAGCTACTTCTGCTCATTTTTGGTTTCCATTTGTGTGAAATATTTTCCCCATCCTTTTGCCATGAGTCTATAAGGATCTTTATGAGTTAAGTGGGTCTCTTGAAGGTAGCAGATATTTGGATTGTGTTTTTGTAAGACATTCTGCCAATATGCATCCTTTCGGTGGGACACTTAGACCATTTACATTCAAAGTTACTATTGGTATTTGAAATACTGTTCCCATCACCAAGCTGATTGTTACCTAGTTGCTTGTTTTTCCATTCTGTTACTGTTCTACAAGTCTTGTGAGTTTTATACTTTCAAGTGTTTTTATATTGATGTATATAGACCTTTCATTTTGATATTTGAAATTCCTTTGAGTATTTCTTGTAGTGCTGTTCTAGTGGCAGCAAATTTCCTAAATGTTTGATTGCCTGAGGAAAAGTTTCTTTCTTCTTCATTTATGAAACTTAGTTTAGCAGAATATAAAATTCTTGGCTGGCAGTTATTCTCTTTTAGGAGACTAAAGATAAGACCCTAATCCCTTATGACTTGTAAAATTTCTGCTGAGAAGTATGCTCTTAATCTGATAGGCTTTCCTTTATATGTTATTTGATACTTTCGTCTCACTGGTCTTAGAATTCTTTCCTTCATGTTGACTTTAGATATCCTGATTACTATATACCTTAGCGATGTCCTTTTTGCAATGAATCTGTTGGTATACAGAAATGCTACTGATTTTTGTGTGTTGATTTTGTATCCTGCAATATTACTGAATTTATGAGTTCTAATGGTTTTTTGTTGGAGTCTTTAGGTTTTTCCAATTATAAGATCGATACGATCTTATAATAAGGATAATTTGACTTCTTCCTTTCTAATTTGGATGCCCTTTATATTTTTCTCTTGTCTGATTGCTTTAGCTAGGGCTTCCAGTACTATGTTGAATAAAAGTGGTGAAAGTGGACATCCTTGTCAGGTTCTAGGTCTTAGAAAAAAACTTTCAGTTTTTACCATTCAGTATGACACTAGCTGTGGGTCTGTGGTATATTACATTTATTTCATTGAGGTACATACCTTCTCTACCCATTTTTTTAAGGGTTCCTATCATGAAGAGATGTTGATTTTTATCAAATGCATTTTCAACATCAGTTGAAATGGTCATATAATTTTTGTCCTTCATTGAATTGATATGCTGTATGCATATGTTGAACCATCCATGCATCCCTAGGATAAATCCCACTTTGTCCTGATGAGTGATCTTTTTAATGTGTGGTTTAATTTTGTTAGCTAGTATTTAGTTGACGGTTTTTGCATCAATTTTTTTTTTTTTTTTTTTTGAGACGGAGTCTTGCTCTGTCGCCTGGCCTGGAGTGCCGTGGCCGGATCTCAGCTCACTGCAGGCTCCGCCTCCCGGGTTTACGCCATTCTCCTGCCTCAGCCTCCCAAGTAGCTGGGACTACAGGCGCCCGCCACCTCGCCTGGCTAGTTTTTTGTATTTTTTAGTAGAGACGGGGTTTCACAGTGTTAGCCAGGATGGTCTCGATCTCCTGACCTCGTGATCCGCCCGTCTCGGCCTCCCAAAGTGCTGGGATTACAGGCTTCAGCCACCGCGCCCGGCCTTTGCATCAGTATTAATCAGGGATATGAACTGTAGTTTTTTTTATGTGTCTGTCTGATTTTGGTATCAGGGTAATAGTGGTCTCAGAATTTGAAAGTATTCCCTTCTTTTGTATTTATTGGAATTGTTTGAGTAGGATTAGTGTTAATTCTTCTTCGAATAGTTGGCAAATTTCAGCAATGAAGCCATCAGATCCTGGGCTTTTCTTTGCCAGGAGACTTTTTATTATGGCTTTGACATTGTTACTTACTATTGGTCTGTTCAGGGTTTGGACTTTTTTATGGTTCAGTCTTGGCAGGTTGTATATGTCTAGGAATTTATCAATTTCTTCTAGATTTTCCAATTTATTGGCATATAGTTTTTTTATGGTAGCCAGTAATGATCCTTTGAATTTCTGAAGTATTAGTTGTAATGTCTCCTTTATCATCTCTGATTTTATTTGTTAGGGTTTTTCTTTTTTTCTTAGTATTGCCAAAGATGTGTCAATTTTACTTATCTTTTAAAGGACCAACTTTTTAATTTTATTGATTTTTTTGTATTGTTTTTCTCATTTCAATGTCATTTATTTTTGCTCTCATTTTTATCAGAGGCCTGCTGTAACCACTAACTGGCTACCTCCTGTGTTCTCTCAATGCCCTAGGGCTCTGCAGTCAGCATGTGGTAAAGCCAGCCAGGCTTATGTTTCCTCAGGCCCTTGGTGGCTGTGGGGGGGGGTGTCATAGATACCATCTGGGAGTCGGGTTGGAGTAAAAGTCCTTAGAAATCTACCTGTTGTTCTAAAGTTCTGCAGCTGAGCTGGCACTCAAACCTTGAGATGCAGTATTTTCCACTTTGCTTTTCCCTTTCCACAGTCATAGGAACCTCACTCCATGGTCACCACCGCTACAGGCCTACAAGGAGTACTTCCAAGCTAATGCTGATATTTGCTTAAAGCCCAAGGGCTCTTTCATCAGCTTGTCATGAATGCCGTCATGTCTGGAACTCACCCTTCAGGGCAGTGGGCTCCTCTCTGGCCCAGGGAGGGTCCAGAAGTGCCATTTAAGAGCCAAGGTCCTAGAATTTGGGACCCTAAGAGAGTTCTTCATGTTGCCCTGTGGGCAAACTGGTACCTAAGGTGAAAGACAAAGTCCCCTTTACTTTTCCCTCTTCCTTACTTTTTGGATTCTCATGGTAGCCACCACAGTTGGGAATGTGCTGGGTCTCACCTGAAGTCAGCATGTCTCAGAGTTTCACCCAAGGCCTACGGCATACTACCTGAGAAGGCATTGCTGTTTATTCAGGGCCCAAGTGCTCTTTAGCCAGAAGGTGATGGGTCCTGCCTGGACTGCATCTTTCCCTTTAAGGCATAGGGTTCCCTTCAGACCCATGGTGTGTCTAGACATGTTATGTGGGAGCTAGATCCTGGAATGGGGGCCTCGTGACTCAGACTGTTGTCCTATCCTACTGTGGCAGGCTGAGCTAGTATTCAAGATGCAAGACAATGTCCTCTTTACTCTTTCCTCTACTCTCCTCAAGCTGAAGGAAGGGGTCCCTTTTGGAGCCATGAGCTGTGCAGCCTGGGGTTGGAGAAGGGGTGGCACAGGCACTCCTTTAGCCACTCTTGCTAGTGTCTCAGCAGGTCTCATGCCTGCCAAGTCCACTGGCTCTCAGACCGGGCCAGCACTAGGACTTGGCTAGGTGTTGCAGTACTTGTGGCCTAGACTGCCTTTCAAGTATACTTAGAGCCCCAGAGCCCTGTAGCCTGCAGTGTTGAGTCTTGCCACAACTAATGTTCCAACTGCTGGGATGAGCTATGCTTCTCAAGCTAGGATTCATTTAAATGGTTTCCCTATGGGTGGATGTTGGCTGAGTTGAGCCCAATTTTGCCTTCCGCTCTGCCAGGGCAGCACTGAGTTTATTGCAAAGTCTCACAGTCTCTGTGCTTTTCCTTTCTCAAGTGTGCAGATTGTGTCTCCATGCCATGTGGCCACTGCTGCGGGGATAG
Organism: Colobus angolensis palliatus; assembly: GCF_000951035.1. NCBI lineage: Eukaryota > Metazoa > Chordata > Mammalia > Primates > Cercopithecidae > Colobus > Colobus angolensis. Next base: position 652,626 of record NW_012117977.1, on the reverse strand, counting down.
AGGAAGAGTGGCATCAGTGATTCAAGACCGTCTTTCCTAACCTTTTCAGTGTTTCTGTCCCCAGTATGAAGTTAAAATCATGTACTGAGTGGTTAACTAATTTTTGGTTTTTATGAAAATGCTTTTTTGGGTAGATGTTAAATTTGGTGTTCCTTTTGGGGGAATGATCAGTAGAGCATTCTATTCAGTCACCTTTTCCACCCCACCTCCAATGGGAGACCTATTATGGCTTTGATATAATTACTGGTTATTGGTCTATTCAGGTTTTGGATTCATGGTTTAATCTTGGTAGGTTGTTTGTATCTAGGAAATTATTCATTTCTTCTAGGTTTTCCAATTTATTGGCATATAGTTGCTCACAGTAGCCTCTAATGATCCTTTGACTTTCTATGGTATCAGTTGTAATGTTTCCTTTTTCATTTCTGATTGTATTTATTTGGGTCTTCTCTCTCTTTTTTTTTTTTTTTAAATTAGTATGTTTAACAATTTGTCAGTTTTGCTTATCTTTTCAAAAAATATTTTTCATTTTGTTTTTTAGTATTGTTTCTTTGGTTTCAATTTTATGCGTTTCTGTTCTGACCTTTATTATTTCTTTTAGTCTACAAATTTTGGGTTTGGTTTACTCTTGCTTTTCTAGTTTTTTAGGATGCAATAGTAGGTTGTTTTTTGAAGTATTTCTACTTTTTTGATGTGGGTGCTCATTGCTATAAACTTTCCCCTTAGTACTGTTTTTGCTATATCCCATAGAATTTGGTAGGTTGTATTTCCATTTTCATTAGTTTCAATAAATTTTTAAATTTACTGCTTAGTTTCTTCATTGATTTACTGGTCATTCAGGAGCATATCGTTTAATTTTTGTGTGTTGATATAGTTTTCAAGTTTCCCACTCAGGGTATGAGTGGTTTACACACCACAATTACAGTGTTAGAGCATTTTATATTTGTCTGTGTACTTACTGTTACCAGTGAGTTTTCTACCGTCAGATGATTTCTTTTTTTTTTATCTTGTATTTTAGGTTCATGGGTGAAAGGATGGGTTTGTAATATAGATAAAATAAGTGTCATAGGGATTTCGTTTACAGATTATTTCATCACCTAGGTAATAGGCATACCACCCAATATGTAGTGGTTTTTTTTTTCAAGAACAGCATTTCTAATTTTTTTTAAAAAATTTGTGGGTACATAGTAGGTATATATGCAAAGGTAGTTTTTGTATCCTCTCCCTCCTCCTACCCTCCATCCTCAACTAGGCCCTGATGTCTGTAGTTCCATCCTCAACTAGGCCCTGCTGTCTGTAGTTCCTCTCTTTGTATCCATGTATTCTCATTGTTTAGCTCTTACTTACAAATGAGAACATGTGGTATTTGATTTTCTGTTCCTGCATTAGTTTGCTTAGGATAATCGCCTCCAGCTTCATCCATGTTGCTGCAAAGTACATGATCTCATTTTCTCCTACAGTTGTATAGTATTCCATGGTGTATTTGTACCACATTTTTTTTGCTTATTTGTTTCACACCCCACAAAGACCTGTGCCACATTTTCTTTATCCAGTCTTTCATTGATGGGCATTTACTTTGATTTCACATCTTTACTATTGTGAATAGTGCCGCAATAAGCATACATATATGTGTGTCTTTTTGGTAGAATGATTTATATTCCTTTGGGTAGATACCCAATAATGGGATTGCTGGGTCAAATGGTAATTCTATTTTAAGTTCTTTCAGGAATCACCACACTGCTTTTCACAAAGGCTGAACTAATTTACATTCCTACCAGCAGTGTATAAGCATTCCATTTTCTCCACAATCTTGCTGGCATCTTTTATTTTTTGATTTTTATTTTTTTTAATGAATTCTCACTCTGTCACCCAGGCTGTAATGCAGTGGTGCAATCTCAGCTCACTGCAACCTCTGCCTCCCAGGTTCAAGCGATTCTCTTCCCTCAGCCCCACAAGTAGCTGGGATTACAGACACCCACCACAATGCCTGGTTAATTTTTGCATTTTTTGTAGAGACGGGGTTTTGCCATGTTGGCCAGGCTGTATTTTTTGACTTTTATTTTTGAGATGGAGTCTCACTCTGTCGCCCAGGCTGGAATGGAGTGGTGCGATCTCAGCTTACTGCAAGCTCCACCTTCTGGGTTCACGCCATTCTCCTGCCTCAGCCTCCTGAGGAGCTGGGACTATGGGCACCCGCCACCACGCCTGGCTAATTTTTTGTATGTTTTAGTAGAGATGGGGTTTCACCATGTTAGCCAGGATGGTCTTGATCTCCTGACCTTGTGCTCCACCTGCCTCGGCCTCCCAAAGTGTTGGGATTAGAGGCGTGAGCCACCGTGTCTGACCCTATGTGCCTATTTTTATACTTGTACCATGCTGTTTTGGAGACTATGGCCTTATAGTACAGTTTGAAAAAAATCATAGATGACACAAATAAAAGAATATACATATCATGTTCATGGATGGGTAGAATCAATATCGTGAAAATGACATAGTACAACCACTATGGAAAATGGTGTGGAGATTGCTTAAAGAACTAAAAGTAGATCTACCATTTGATCCAACAATCTCACTACTAGGTAGCTACCCAGAGGAAAAGAAGTAATTATGCAAAAAAGATACTTGCACACACATGTTTATAGCAGCACAATTAACAATTGCAAAAATATGGAACCAGTCCAAATGGCCATCAATCAACTAGTGGATACAAAAAATGTGGTGTATATATACACCATGGAATATTTCTCAGCCATTAAAAGGAACAAAATAATGGCTTTCACAGAAACCTGGATGGAATTGGAGATTATTATTCTAAGTGAAGTAACTCAGGAATGGAAAACCATACATTGTATGTTCTCACTCATAATTGGGAGCTAAATTATGAGGATGCAAAGGCACAAAAATGATAAAACAGATTTTTTGGACTCGGGGAAAGGACGGGAGGGTGAGGGATAAAAGACTACATGTTGAGTACAGTGTACACTGCTTGGGTGATGGGTGCACCAAAATATCCAAAATCACCGCTAAAGAACTTATTCATGTAACCAAACACCTATTCCCCAAAAACCTATTGAAATTAAAAAAAAAATTAAGAAAGATCTCAAATTGATAATCTAACATTGCACTTTAAAAAACCTAGAGAGGCCAGGCACAGTGGCTCATGCCTGTAATCCCAGCACTTTGGGAGGCCGAGGTGGGTGGATCACAAGGTCAGGAGATTGAGACCATCCTGGCTAACATAGTGAAACCCCATCTGTACTAAAAATACAAAAAATTAGCCAG
>NW_012117977.1:642049-649116 GCF_000951035.1 Colobus angolensis palliatus | reverse complement strand
AGACTCATAGACCAATGGAAAAGAATAGAGAACCCAGAAATAAAGCCAAATACTTACAGCCATCTGATCTTCAACAAAGCAAAGATAATATATTAAAAAAAAAAAAAACCCTTCTAGACATTGGCTTAGGCGAAGACTTCATGACCAAGAACCCAAAAGCAAACGCAACAAAAACAAAGATAAATAGATGAGACTTAATTAAACTAAAATAATCCCGCAGTTACAGGCCTTGCTCAGCTTTCACACAGCCCAAAAGGCCAGTCTCACTCCCACCATGTTCCCTGCAACAGCACCAAGTTTGTTTCCAGGCAGTGGGTGAGCAGGGCTGAGAATTTGCCCCACTCTGCTAGCCTCCCTGATGTGAAAGTAAGCAGGGCTTTCAGGTTTCATACCCCCAACCTGCCGCAGCTTCTGTGCTGTGTCTGCACACTGCATTCACCCCCTCCCTCAAATTCTGTTCAACTGGAAGTTTCTTTCTCCCTGTGAAAAAATGCCAGTTCCTCTGGCAGCCCTCCTCAAGGACCTCTCTGAGACAAAGCCAGAAATGGCTTTCCTGGTGATCAAGATACCCACAGGGCTCTTCTCCATGCTCCATCTACCTCTGTGTTTGGCTCAGCTCTCTAAAATTGTTTCCATTCCAGGTAAAGTCAAATCCTTCTCCCATGATCTGGAATTTCAGGTTCCCCAGTGAGGATGTGTGTTTGGGGACAGATGATCCCTCTTTCACACTTTGGGCACTCACAATGTTTGGACTGTCTCCCAGGGCCTGCAGGAGCAATTCACTTCTTTCAAAGGGTCTATGGATTCTCTCAGCTTTCCTGATATGTTCCTGTGGTAGTTCTTGGAGCAAAAGTTTACAATGTGAGTCTCCACATGCTGCTCTGTCTGTCTGAGTGGGAGCTATAATTTAGTCGTGCCTCCTATCTGCCATTTTGCTAACCTCTCAAAATTTGTCTTCCTTTTCATTCATTTTTATTGTTCTATAATAATTTTTTATATGACTGTGTTATAATTTGTTCATTTTTCTGTTGATGAATATTTAAAATGTTGCTCTGTGATATGGTTTAGCTGTGTTCCCACCCAAATCTCATCTTGAATTGTAGCTCCCATAATTCCCTTGTATTGTGAGAGGGACCCAGTTGGAGATAACTGAATCGTGGGGCAGTTTCCCCCATACTGTTCTCGTGGTAGTGAGTAAGTCTCATTAGAGCTGATGGTTTATAAGGGGAAACCCCTTTCGCTTGGCTCTCATTCTCTTCTTTTGTCTGCCGTCATGTGACATTTGCCTTTTACCTTCTGCCATGATTGTGAGGCCTCCCCAGCCACCTGGAACTGTGAGTTCATTAAACCTGTTTCTTTTGTAAATTGTCCCATCTGGGGTATGTCTTTATCAGCAGTGTGAAAACTGACTAATATACTGCATATGTTGTTAGAAGTGTGAGAAGTTCTCTGGGGCAAATACTTATGAGTAGAATTGCTGTATAATCGAGTATGCATATCTTCAATTTTACCTTGGTGAGTTTATTGTGAGAGCTTATTGTGGTATTATTTTTAATCTCTTTGGTTACTAATGAGTTTGAATACTTTAAATTATCTTTATTGGCTGTTCTTATTTTCTTGTGAAGTGTGTTTTTGTGTCTTTTGTCCATTTTTCTATTGGACAGTGTTTTAAATTTATTTTTATTAATTGCTAATGTCATCTTGGTACTAATACATGTGTTATATGTGTTAAGGATACCTTTCTTTAATTTGTGGCTTATCTTTTTGCTTTTCTTATGGTGACTTTTGATCATCAGAATTCTTTTAAATATGTTCATATTTATTAATCTTTCATGGTTTGTACTTTTTGAGTCTTGTTTAAGAAATACTTCCCAGATATCCTAACATTCGATGTTCAAATTACCATAGCTTGAACTTTCATTGGCCTGATATCTTGAACTTAGCAACCCTTCCCTTCTGGAATATATACATATATATCTGGAATTTTTCAACAGTGTACAGTAAATGTGTTCACAAGCCTGTTGCCCACTATAATTACCACATTACAACTGCCATGATATTTTTCTCCTATTCCTTCAGCCAATATCCACTGCTCTTGAAGCAGTTTAGTGGAGCCTCACTGTAGCTTGCATTGGGGTTATCCTTCAGAAAATTGTCAGTATCTATGCTTAGGGTGTTATTTTTCTAAGTTACATGTCTTTGGGGCATTAGAGGGTGCTGGGCTCTTTGTGGAGATAGGGAGAATGTCTGTCCCCTAGGCACCAAGGCTATATTGCCTGAATGTAATATATCTTAATATCTCTTAACAAAACAAAAACAAGCTAAAACTAAACAAAAAGGTCCATGCTCATTTCTACAATCACAAGTAATGTTTCAGTCATAATATTATCTCAGTTCATACACAGTATAGCAAAATTTTTTAATCACCCTTATGTTACACAAAGCTTCAGAAATAGAGTTCTTGCTCAACCATAAACATCATTTGTACTTAAAAACCAGAACACTTAACCTACACATTCATTTGGTTGTTACAGTCTTTACTGTAGTATGAAGGGAAGAAATTATGAAATCTATGTATTCTCCATAGCATGGTTTTGTTCTTCCAATTTATTGGGAGCAAATATTTGGACAAAAAGACTGACATAGAATTTTTAAAGATAATTTTCTGAGACAATCAAATAAAAATCCATATTAAAATATTCCTGATTCCTCATAGTTCAGCTAAAGATATACCTAATTTATTAAACAGTACAGTTGAAACTTAAGTCTATAGTCTTTGCATATAGCTTAACAATTTTGCCCAAAATAAGATGAAGGAATATTGTACCCCAAAGCTGACTGAAATCTTCATCTCTAAAGAGACAGAACTTCTTGCAGACCTTGAAGTGACAAACTTCTGTCCATCCCACCTATTCATCAGATATTTCAAAAAAGATCTTAAGGCCTGAGTTTCATGTCATATACTTCATTTCTATTAGTAAAAATATCTTAGAGTGTAAAGCCACTGTTGCAGGTACAAAATTGTGTGGGAATAAACGGTGTGGGGCAGGAGATGTTCAGAACTGGAATAGATAACTTCTTAGCCATTTTGGTTAAGTATTTGTGGTAGGTTAAGGATGGCTTCAAATTCTGTGACATTTATTCCATCAAGTGTTGGTGTTTATTTCCCCTACATTTGAATCTGGACTGGCTAGTCCCTGCTCTGGCTAATGGAGTATGGTGGAATTGATGCTGTGCCATTGCTGGGCCTAGCTGGTAAAAGTACTAGAAGCTTCTTCCTTGGTTTCATGGAGCCCTGAGCCACCATGTCTCAAAATCCTGCTGAAAGGACCATGTGGAGAAGCTCTGAGACTCCAGAGGGAGGAGGAGGAGGAATACCATTGAGCTGCTCTTATCAAGGAACCAGGAATATGAGTGATGCATCTTGGATCCTGCACACCAGCCAAGCCACCACCTGAATACATTTTCCCCTTGGTATCTACAGGGGATTTCAGGACACCTGAGGATATCAAAATCCACAGATGCCCAAGTCCCTTATATAAAATGGCATAGTATTTGCATATAATCTAGGCACATTCTCCCATGCACTTTAAATTACCTCTAGATTTGTAACCCTAAAATCAGAATCAACACTTATGCAGTCATTCACACAGCAATTTTATTTTTTTCAGAGCAGAAAGAATTTGAGTCTCTTTATGCACATATTCCTAGTTGAGGTTGAACAAAGTGATAGTCTGCCTTTTTGTTTCAGCTCTCATATTTTAAACAAGTGTCCTCTTTGCTATCTATTTAGTGCCATGGTTTTTGTATTTTTCTGCTTTTTTTTATGGGTGATTTTGCTGTTCAGAATGGCCCACAAGCCTAGTGTTGAAGTGCTTTCTGGTGTTTCTAAGCACAAGAAGGCTGTGATGTATCTTATAGAAAAAGTAATGTGTAATATAAGCTTTGTTCAGGTATGAGTTATAGTGCTGTTGGCTGCGAGTTTAGTAGAAGTAAATCAACTATATATTAAATAGGAAACACACATAAAACAAGGTTATGTATTGATGAGATGATAGAAATATGACCTAAGAGGCTCACACACACCTAACCTGAATTTTCCCTAGGAACAGTAGTTCAGTATTTACTAATTTGGTGCTAATGACAATGCTATAGAACATAAATACCATGAATAGGCCAGGCGCGGTGGCTCATGCCTGTAACCCTAGCACTTTGGGAGGCCGAGGTGGGTGGATCACAAGGTCAGGAGATCGAGACCATCCTGGCAACATGGTGAAACCTCATCTCTACTAGAAATAAAAAATTAGCTGGGCTGGTGGCGTGCATCTGTAGTCCCAGCTACTTGGGAGGCTGAGGCAGGAGAATCACTTGAACCCGGGAGGCAGAGGTTGCAGTGAGCTGAGATTGTGCTTTTGCACTCCAGCCTGTGTGACAGAGTGAGACTCCGTCTCAAACAAAAAAAAGAAAAAAGAAAGAAACAAAGAAAGAAGTAAAAAGAAATTCCTACAGAAACAAGAGCAAACTAACCCCAAAGCTAGCAGTAACAAGATATAGCCAAAATCAGAGATGAACTGAATGAAACTAATATGTGAAAAAAAAAAAAAAATTCAAGAGATAAAGGAAACCAAGAGTTTTTTATTCGAAAGGATACGATTGGTAGACTGCTAACTAGAATAATACAGGAAAATGAGAAAATATTGAAATAAACATATTCAGATATGAGAAAGAGGACATTACCACCAACCCCAAAGAAATAAAAAAGAAACCCTTCGAGACTATTACAAACAGCTCTATTCACATAAATTAGAAAACTTAGAAAAAAATCAGTAAATTTCTGGACGCATAAAATGTCCAGAGATTGAACCAGGAAGACATAGAATCCCTGAAGAAACTAATAATGAGTTCTGACATTGAATCAGTAATAAAGAGCCTACCAACCAGAAAAAGCCCAGAACTGGATGGATTCACAGCCAACCTCTACCAGATGTTTAAAGAAGAACTGATACAATTTCAACAGAAACCATTAAAAAAAAACTTGAGGAGGAAGGCTCTCCCTAACTCATTCTATGAGGCCAGCATCATCCTGACACCAAAGCCTAGCAGAGACACAACAAGAAAAACAAAAACAAAAACAAAAACAAAACAAACAAAAAACCAAAACCACAACAACAAAAAAACTTCTGGCCAATATCCTTGATGAACATTGATGCAAAAAATCCTCAACAAAATACTAACAAACCAAATCTAGCAACACATCAAAAAACTAATCCAGCACAATTAATCAATTAGGCTTTATCTCTGGGATGTAAGGTTCATTCAACATAAACAAATCAATAAATAGGATTTCTATTCTAGATTTTGAAAACCTGAACCAAACAAGGATGCTCACTCTCACCACTCCTGTTTAGTATAATACTGGAATTCCTGGCCAGAGCAATCAGGCACGAGCAAGAAATAAAAGGCATCCAAATCTGAAGAGAGAAAGTCAAACTATAGCTGTTTGCAGATGATATGATTCCATACCTAGAAAATCCCATAGTCTCTGTCCAAAAGCTCCTTGATCTGATAACCAATTTATCATAGTTGCAGGATACAAAAAATCAGTGTACAAGAATCAGTAGCATTCCTATACAACAACAATGTCCAAGCTGAGAGATAAATAAAAAATGCAATCCCATTCACGATAGCCACAAAAAGAATAAAATACCTAGGAATTCAGCTAACAATAGAAATGAAACATCTCTACAATGAGAATTACAAAACAATGCTCAAAGACAGAAATGAAGGAAATAAATGGGAAAACATTTCATGCTTATGGATAGAAAGAAGCAATATTGTTTAAATGGCCACATTGCCCAAAGTAATCTATAAATTCTATGCTATTTCTGTCAAACTACCAATGACTTTCTTCATAGAACTGGAAGAAAACTATTTTGCAATTCACATGAAACCAAAAAAGAGCCCAAATAGCAAGGGCAATCGTAAGCAAAAAGAACAAGGCTAGAAGCATCATATTACCTGACTTCAAAGTATACTACGAGGCTAAAGCAACCAAAACAGCATGGTACTGGTACAAAAACAGACACATAGACCAATGGAACAGAATAGAAAACCCAGAAACAATGCTGCACACCCACAACCATCTGATCTTCAACAAAGCTGACAAAAACAAGCGATGGGGAAAGGATTCCCTATTCAATAAGTTGTATTGAGATAACTGGCTTGCAATATGAAGAAGACTGAAACTGGGCCCCTTTCTTATGGAATATACAAAAATCCCCTTGGAAACTCAAGATGGATTAAAGACTTAAATGTAAAATCCCAAACTATAAAAACTCTGGAAGATAACCTATGCAATGCCATTCTGGATGTAGGAACTGGAAAATATTTCATGAGGAAGACATCAAAGCAATCGCAAGAAAATAAAAAATTGACAAATGGAACCTAATTAAACTAAAGAGCTTCTGCACAGCAAAAGAAACAACCAACAGAGTAAACAGACAACCTACAAAATCAGAGAAATTATTTGCGAGCTATGCATCTGACAAAGGTCTAACATCCAAAATCTATATGAAACATAAACAAATCTAAAGCAAAAAGCAAACCACCTCATTAAAAAGTAGGCAAAGGATATGAACAGACATTTCAAAAGATACACACGTGGCTGACAAGCATATGAAAAAATGCTCAACATCAGTAATTATTAGAGAAATAAAAATCAAAACCACAATGAAATACCATCTCCCAACAGTGGGAATGACTACTAATAAGTCAAAAAATAGACCAGGTGCAGTGGCTCACGCCTGTAATCTCAGCACTTTGGGAGGCTGAAGTGGGCAGATCAGAAGATCAGGAGATCGAGACCATCCTGGCTAACATGGTGAAACCCCGTCTCTACTGAAAATTCAACAAATTAGCCAGGCATGGTGGCGGGTGCCTGTAGTCCCAGCTACATGCAAGGCTGAGGCAGGAGAATGGCATGAACCCAGGGGCCAAGCTTGCAGTGAGCGGAGATTGCGCCACTGCACTCCAGCCTGGCAACAGAGCAAGACTCCATCTCAAAAAAA
>NW_012117977.1:630110-641999 GCF_000951035.1 Colobus angolensis palliatus | reverse complement strand
AAATGCCATGAATAATGAGCATAGACTGTACTGCATTCTGCTTACTCATTCTGCTGTTGCTGGACACATGGATTGTTTCTACCTTTTGGGTAATGTGAATGATGCTGCTATAAGCATTGGTATACAAGTATCTGTTTGAATCCCTGTTTTCAATTCTTTTGAGTATATACCTAGGAGTAAAATTGTTGGGTCATACAATAATCCTATGTTTAACTTTTTAAGAAACATCCAAACTGTTTTCCATAGTGGCTGCACCATTTTGCATTCCCACCAGCAATGTACAAGGATTCTAATTTCTCCACGTCCTCACCTCAACAAAACTTGCTGTTTTCCTTTACATTTTTTATTATAGCTATTCCAGTAAACATAAAGTTGTGTCTCCAATGAATTGTCTTTGATTTGAATTTTCCTAATGACTAATAATGATGCTGTGTTTATCTTCTTACCAAAAAACTATACTCTTGTAATTTGCCTATTTTTAAAATGGGTTTTTAAATGGTTGCTGAGTTATAGAAGACGTTTATATGGTTTAGATGTTAAGTCCTATCACATTATGATATGCAAATATCTTTTCTCATCCTGTGGATTGTCTTTTCACTCTTTTGATTCTTTGATGCACAAGACTTCTTCATATTAATGAAGTTTTTTTTTATTTTTTGTCTGTGCTTTTGGTGTCATATTTATAAAACCATTGCAAAACCCAAGGTAATAAAAGCTTGCCCGTATATTTCCTCCAAAGGGTTTTTAAATTTTAGCTCTTAGATTTAGGCCTTTGATTCATTTGTATTAATTTTAGTATATGATATAATGTAAAGGTTGAACTTCATTCTTTTGCATGTGGTTATCCAGTTTTCCCAGCATCATTTATTGAAGAGATTGTTCTTTCCCCATTAAATGATCTCAGAACTCCAGTTGAAAAGTTTTTAATCAATTCCACTGGTTTATATGTCTGTACATATGACAGCACTATTTTGATTACTGTAGCTTTGTACAAAATCAGAAAGTATGAGTTTTCTAATGTTCTTTTTCAATATTGTTTTGGCTACTCTGGGTCTCTTGAAATTTCATATAAATCTTAGGGTAGGTCTTTCCATTTCTGTAAAAAATATCATCAAAATTTTCATGGGAATTGCATTGAATCTGTGGATTGATTTGGGTAGTATTGCCATTTATTTTTTTATTTTTAATGTTTGATGGTACATAGTAGGTGTATATATTTTTGGGATACATGAGATGTTTTGAGGTAATGTGAAATAAGCACATCATGAAAAATGGGGTATCTATCCCCTCAAGCATTTATCCATTGAGTTACAAATAATCCAATTACACTCTTTAAGTTATTTAAAAATGTACAGCTACTGAAACTCTGAAAACTTTTCTACTTTCTGTCTCTATGAATTTGACTACTCTGAGTACCTCATATAAGTGAAATCTTACAGTATTTGTCTTTTTGTGACTGGCTATTTTACTTAGTATAATGATCTCAAGGTTAATCCATGTTGTAGCCTGTGTCAGAATTTTCTTCCTTTTTAAAGCTGAATAATATTTCATTATATGTATATATGTGGGATGTATATATATACACAATGTATTGTAATGTATATACATATATACACACATATACATGGCATTTTGGATGTTGTGGGAAGTCAGGGACCCTGAACGGAGGGACCAGCTGAAGTCATGGCAGAAGAACATAAATTGTGAAGATTTCATGGACATTTATTAGTTCCCCAAATTAATACTTTTATAATTTCTTATGCCTATCTTTACTGCAGTCTCTGAACATAAATTGTGAAGATTTCATGGACATTTATTAGTTCCCCAAATTAATACTTTTATAATTTCTTATGTCTGCCTTTACTGCAATTGCTGAACATAAATTATGAAGATTTCATGGACACTTATCATTTCCCCCGTCAATACCCTTGTGATTTCCTATGCCTGTCTTTACTTTAATCTCTTAATCCCATCATCTTCGTGAGCTGAGGAGGATGTATGTGGCCTCAGAACCCTGTGATGATTGCGTTAACTGCACAAATTGTTTGTAGAGCATGTGTGTTTGAATGATATGCAATCTGGGCACCTTGAAAAAAGAACAGGATAACAGCAATGTTCAGGGAACAAGGGAGATAACCTTGAACTCTGACTGCTGGTGAGCCAAGCGGAACAGAGTCATATTTCTCTTCTTTCAAAAGCAAATAGGAGAAATATTGCTGAATTCTTTTTCTCAGCAAGGAACATCCCTGAGAAAGAGAATGTGCCCCTGAGGGTAGGCCTCTGAAATGGCCACTTTGGGGGCTGCTGTCTTTTATGGTCAAAGACGAAGGGATGAAATAAGCTCCGATCTCCTGTAGTGCTCCCAGGCTTGTTAGGGTGAGGAAATTCCTGCCTAATAAATTTTGGTCAGACTGGTTGTCTGCTCTCAAACCCTGTCTCCTGATAAGATGTTATCAATTACAATGTGTGCCCAAAACTTCATTAGCAATTTTAATCTCGCCCTGTCCTGTGGTCCTGTGATCTCACCCTGCCTCCATTTGCTTTGTGATATTTTATTACCTTGTGAAGCATGTGATTTCTGTGATCCACACCCTATTCGTACACTCCCTCCCCTTTTGAAAATCGCTAATAAAAACTTGCTGGTTTTACGGCTCAGGGGCATCACAGAACCTGCCGACATGTGATGTCTCGCCCAGACACCCAGTTTTAAAAATTCTCTCTTTTATACTCTTTCCCTTTATTTCTCAGACCAGCTAACACTTAGGGAAATAGAAAAGAACCCACATTGAATGTTGGGGGTGGGGTTTCCCCTGATATTTGGATATAAGCCATTTTAACTGGGGTGAGATGATATCGTATTTTTGATTTGAATTTCTCTGATGATCAATGATGTTGAACACCTTTTCATATGCCTGTTTGTCACTTATAGGTTTTCTTTTTGAGAAATGTCTATTCAAATGTTTTGCCCAACTTTTGATCAGATTATTAGATTTTTAAAATACAGTTGTTCAAGCTCCTGATATATTCTGGTTATTAATCTCTTGTCAGATGAGTACTTTGCAAATATTTTCTCCCATTCTGTGGGTTGTTCTTCATTGTATTGATTGTTTTCTTTGCAGTGCATTAGCTTTTTAACTTGATGTGATAACATTTGTCCATTTTTGCTTTGGTTGCCTGTGCTTGTGGGGTATCACTCCAGAAATTTTTGCCTAGACCAATGTCCTGGAGATTTTTCCCAATGTTTTCTTGTAGTAGTTTCATAGTGTGAGGTGCTAGATTTGTCTTTAATCCATTTTGATATGATTTTTGTATATGGGGGAAAATAGGGGTCAAGTTTCATTCTTCTGCATATGGATATCTAGTTTTTCCAGCATCATTTGTTGAAGAGACTGTCTTTTCCCCAGTGTATGTTCTTGGCACCTTTGTCAAAAATGAGTTCACTGTAGGTGTGTGGATTTGTTTCTCAGTTCTCTATTCTGTTCCATTAGACTATGTGTCTATTTTTATGTCAATATCATGCTGTTTTGGTTACTATAGCTCTGTAGTATAATTTGAAGTCAGGCAATGTGATTTCTCCAGTTATATTCTTTTTGCTTAGGATAGCTTTTGCTATACGGGTATTTTGTGGTTGCATCTATGTTTTAGGATTTTTTTTCTATTTCTATGAAGAATATCATTGGTATTTTCATAAGGATTACATTGAATCTGTAGATTGCTTTGTGTAATGTGGACATTTTAACAATATTGATTCTTTTAATCCATGAACATGGAATATCTTTTCCTGTTTTGGTGTCCTCTTCAATTTCTTTCATCAGTGTTTTATAGTTTTCCTTATAGACATATTTCACTTCTTTGGTTAATTCTTAGGTATTTAATTTAATGTGTGTCTGTTGTAAATGGTATTACTTTTTAAATTTCTTATTTACCTTGTTTTCTGTTGGCATATAGAAATGCTCCTGATTTTTGTATGTTGATTTTGTATCCTACAACTTCACTGAATTTGTTGATCAGTTCTGATATTTTTCTTGTGGAATCTTTAGGTTTTTCCAAATATAAGATTATATCATCTGCAGGCAAAGATAATGTGACTTCTTCTTTTCCAATTTGGATGCCTTAATATCTATGTCTTGTTTGATTGCTTTAGCTAGGACTTTCAGTACTATGTTGAATAACAGTAGTGTCAGTGGGCATCCTTGTCATGTTCCAGATCTTAGAGGAAAGGCTTTCAGTTTTTCCCCATTCAGTATGATACTAGCTGTGGGTCTGTCATTTATGGCTTTTATTATGTTGAGGTATGTTCCTTCTATTCCCAGTTTTTGAGGGGTTTTATCATGATGGGATGTTGAATTTTATCAAATTCGTTTTCAGCATCAATTGAAATTATTGTTTTTATTCTTCATTCTGTTGATATGATGTATCATATTGATTAATTTGTGTATGTTGAACCATCTCTTGCATCCCAGAGATAAGTCCCACTTAGTCATGATGAATAAATCTTTCTAATGTATTGTTGAAGTTGGTTTGCTAGTATTTTGTTGAGGGATTTTGCGTCAATATTCATCACAGATATTGGCCTGTAGTTTTCTTTTTTAGGTGTGTCTTTGTCTTGTTTTGTTATCAGGGTAACACTGGCGTCATACAGTGAGTTTGGAAGTATTCCCTCATCCTCTATTTTTTGGAATAGCTTGAATAGGGTTGGTATTAGCTCTTTAAATGTTTGCTAGAATTCAACAATGAATTATTCAGGTCCCAGGCTTTTTATTACTGGGAGACATTTTATTATGGCTTTGATCTCATTGCTTGTTATTAGTCTGTTCAGGTTTTGGATTTCTTCCTAGTTCACTCTTGATAGGTTGTATGTATCTAGGAATTTGTCAGTTTCCTTTAGTGTATAGTTGCTCATAGTAGGCACTCACGATTCTTTGAATTTCTGTGGTATTAGTTTTAATCTCTCCTATTTCATTTATGATTTTATTTATTTGGGTCTTTTTTCTTTTTTAGCTAGCCTGGCTAAAGGTTTGTCAATTTTGTTTAACTGCAGAAAACCAACATTTTGTTTTATTGATCTTTTATTTTAAAATTTCAATTTGATTGATTTCTGCTCTGATATTTATTATTTATTTTCTTCTACTAGTTTTGGTTTCATTTGGTCTAGCTCTTTAAGATGCATCCTTAGGTTATTTGAAGATTTTCTTCTTTTTTTTTTTTTGATATAGGCACTTATAGCTATAAACTTCACTCTTAGTACTGCTTTTGCTGTATCCCATAGGTTTTGGTATGTTGTGTTTTCATTATCATTTATCTCAAGAAAATTTTTAATTTCTTTCTTAATTTCTTTATTAATCCACTGGTCATTTAGGAGCATATTATTTAATTTCCATGCATTTTTCCATGTGTAACAGTTTCCAAAATTCCTCTTTTTATTAATTTCTAGTTTTATTCCATTGTGGTCAGAGGAGATGCTTGATGTTACTTAAATTTTTTGAATGTTTTAAGGCTTTTTTGTTACCTATCATATGGTCTATCCTTGAGAATTATCCATGTGCTGTGGGATATTGCCATCTTAACAATATTAAATCTTTATATCCATAAACATAGGGTATCTTTTCATTTACTTTAGTCTCTTTAATTTCTTTCAGCAATATTTCATAGTTTTAAGCATACAAATCTTGTTCCTTCTTAAGTTTATTCCTAAATATTATATTCTTTTTCATAAGTAGAATTGTTAATTTCCCTTTCAGAATATTTATAAATATTGTATAGAAATGCAACTGATTTTTTGCATGTTGAAATTGTATATAGAAACTTCAGTAAATTTATTTATTAGCTCTAATAGTTTTCTTTGGAACATTTAGGGAATTCTACATATAAGATCATATCGTCTGTGAATTTTATTTCTTTATTTCCAATTTAGATACTTTTTATTTCTTCTTAATTACTCTAGTTAGAACTTCTGGTATTATATTCAATAGAAGAGGTAAAGTTAGCATTTCTTGTCTTCTTCCTGATCTTAGAGGGAAAGCTTTCTGCTTTTTCCAGTATTATCATTTTAGCTGTTAGCTTATCATATATGGCCTTTATTATGTTGAGGCACATTTTTTCTATACTTAATTTGATGAGAGTCTTTATCATTAAAGTATGGTGAATTATGCCAAATGCTTTTTCTGAATTTATTTGAGATGATGATATGTGAGTTTTGTCCTTAATTCCTATATTATAATATATTACAATGATTACTTTTTGTAAGTTGAACCACCCTTCCATACCTGGGATAAATTTCCACTTTGTCTTGGTATATAATCTTTTTAATATCCTGCTTAATTCAATTTGTTAATATTTTATTGAAGATTTTTTATGTATATTCATAAAAGATATTGGGCTGTAGTTTTCTCTTTTTGTGTGGTGTCTTTCCGTGGCTTCAATTTTAGGTAAATGCTGTCTCATAGAATGAGTTGGGAAGTGTCCCTACTTTTGCAGATATTTGGAAGAGTTTGAAATGGATTTATGTAATTTTTACTTAAGTGTTTGGTAGCATTCACTAGTGAAATCATATGGTCCTGAACTTTTCTTTGTTAGGAGGTTTTTAATTATTACCTCCAATCGCTTTGTTTGTAATTGGCCTATTCAGACTTTATATTTCTTCTTGATTAAGTCTTAGCAGGTTGTATATTTCTAGGAATTTTCCCATTTTTCCAATTTGCTGGCATATAACTGTTCATAATAGTCCCTTAATATTCCCTTTTTTCCTGAGGCATCCGTTGTAATATCTCCTCTTTCATTTGTATTTTATTTGAGTCTTCTTTTTTTCTTAGTCTAGCTAAGGATTTGTTGATCTTAGTTTTTCCAAAAACCAATTCTTAGTATTGATTATTTTGTATTTGATTTATTTTTGCTCTGATCCTTGTTATATCCTTTATTCTGCTAACTTTGCGTTTAGTCAGTTTTTCTTTTTCTAGTTTCTTGAGGTATGTGGCTAGGTTATTTATTTGAAATTTTTCTTATTTCTTAATGTAGATGTTTGTTGTTATAAGCTTTTTTTCTTATTACTGCTTTTACTGCAGACCATAAGTTTTGTTATGCTGTGTTTTAGTTTTCATTCATCTCAAGGTATTTTTAAATTCTTTTTTATTTCTTCTTTGACTCTGATAGTTATTGTGCATTAGATAAGATAACTGCTGCACCTAGTCTTGTCAGGCTGGCTTTGTGTAAGAGATGAATCTCACCAATCAGCCTGGTCAGAGATTCCAGGTCCCTTTCAAATCCTCTTGCTTGTCTGAACCACAGTCTGTGTTCATAATGGCCCCAAGCAGATTAGGGTGTGCCAAGTCCTGTTATTGCCTTCGATAGGTGAAATAGAAACCATTTCCTCAAGATGCAGCTGAAAAGGTTGGGGGTGTTAGATAAGTATTCCAGTTCATTCTATCCTCAGGGAGAAACTAAAAGCTGGAGTTTAACACTCTCTTAATAAACTACCTTTTTGTTCTTTGTGGTCTAGGGAGTCTCATAAATTCAGAACCTTGCCAATTCTCAGAGCTAGGCGATTTAGGAGCCAGACTCTGAGGTGGGAGCTGCAAAAGTAGGGGTGTTTGGCTCTGTGTCCCCACCCAAATCTCACCTTTAGTTGTAGTTCCCATAATCCCCACATGTCATGGGAGGGACCCAGTGGGAGGTAATTTAAACATGGGAGTGGTTACCTTCATGCTGTTCTCATGATAGTAAGTTCTTATGAGATCTGATGGTTCTATAAGGGGCTTTTCCCCCTTTGCTTAGCACCTCTCCTTCCTGCTGCGATGTGAAGAAGGACACACTTGCTTCCCCTTCCACCATGATCATAAGTTTCCTGAGGCCTCCCCAGCCATACAGAACTGTGAGTCAATTAAACCTCTTTCCTTCATAAATTACCCAGTCCTGGGCAGTTCTTTTATAGCAGCATGAGAAAGGACTAATATAGGGTGTTTGATGCATGCATAAACTGCTTCTGGAAAGAATCTATACACATGGATTTATGTCTGCCACTGTCTGAGAGATAAGCCTGGGAAGTACCTGTACTTCCCTTCAGGCTCATGGAAGTCTGTAGTTTATTTGCCCCATCTGCTCCCAGATATAGGCTAGCCAGAAGCCTGAGTCTGTGGCAGAAGATGTAAAAGTGTGCAGACAGCCCACTTCCAGGGAGATATAGGGAGCTGGACATTTTAGCCCATTCCCTGTAGACTTAGGCACTATAGCTGCTGAACATTCCTTTGTACTCATTCAAAACCACCTCATTGTTGTGTGCGGCCTAGGGAAACTTGAGAATGCTGAGTCCCTTTCATTTTCAGGGCTGATTTGAGAGCAAAAGCCTCTGGGGAAACCATAAAAGTTGGGGCACTATATGTGTGGTTCAAACCCTTTACTCCTCAGTGAGAAGTGGGGTATTGGAGATTCCTTCCTATTTTTATGTTATTGTCATTGGTAGAGAGTGTCCAGGTTCTTGGCATCTTGAGCAAAGAATTGGACAAAACACACAAACAAAACAAGGAAGGAATGAAGGGATTTATTGAAAATGAAAGTACACTCCACAGTGTGGGAGTAGGCTTGAGTATAGGGGCTCAAAGACCGTGTTACAGAATTTTTGGGCGTTTAAATATCCTCTGGAGGATTCCATTGGTTACTTCAAGTCTGCCCTATGTAAATGGAGAGGATGAAGTAAAGTAACAAAGTCATTTACTTGGCCAACGCCCTATGGAGAGGATATTTCCTGTTATAGCTGAAGTGTTGATTGGCTTTATGTTCCCTGCCTCCACACCCTATTTTCCTGCCTCATCTCCCCCCCGCAAGAGATGTGATCCCCATAAATCTTTATGGGAGGCAGAAGAACCAAAGATCTTTCTGTAACTGCTTCATTCTGGCGTGGGGTGTAGTTCCTATCTGTTGGAGATTATGAAACTCACCCTGCTCTAGTGAAGGCAGGGTAGCTTCTTGATGGCCAGGAGTGGTGTCTTCACGTAGAACTGGCTGGAACCTTTTTTTGCATGATCATCTGAAGCTTGATGGTCCCTAGGCAAGAGGAAATGAATTTGGTTAAAAGATTTAATGGGAACTTCAGGGGGTAGATAGCTATACTGTCAAAAATGTTTGCTACAGAGATTTGCGGGAGGAAAAGCAAAACCTGATCTGTTCTAGAATCCATGTGTTTCCTTAAAGTCTTAGGACAAATGACTCCATTTTGGTTTGGTGTGCTGGGGCCTAGTGCATGAGCTCAGTCCAAAACAATGGCCTCTCAGAATTTTGTTTAAAAAATTCCCCCTTTTTGGTCAGGTTCTCACTTAGTCGAGAGTGTGACCAAAACCTAGGACCTTACTTAGCACCACTCTTAGTTACTATCATTTTGGGTTTCTGGTCTCAGTGCATCATTTATAGGTTACAGTGTCCTCATGGTTGCATATTTATTTCAGCTCCTGTTATTCCAGTTGAAGAGAGACCATATGGCATTCTAGAGATGGCTGGATGCAAGCATTTAAAACCTTTGAGAGAATACAGTGCACCAAGGAGACTATTATTATGACTATTGGGAGGATGATACCAAGAGTTTGGAGTATACTGTCTACCCAAGGTCCCCATAAACCAAACCTCTTGAAACTAAATAGATCAAAGAATGAGCTAGATGAATAGTTTACTCACTTGACTAAGCAACTTCATCAGTCCCCTACCACTGAATTTCTATAATCTTCATTTGATGTATTTCCCCATAGGCTACAAGTGCTAGCAGCTGCACAGGTACTTTTCTGTTTAGCTAATTCTATTATTTAGCATAACTTTCACAGATAATCTAAAGTCTGTTGTGTAACTGTAGCCTTTACAGTAGAATTTGCTATAGAACCTATCATGAGGGATACATTTTTAATCATTGCTTCTTTTACTTTAAACCATGGAGAAAGGACCTAACAAATGATGCACTTTTAGAAGAGTGAAGGCCTTTCTGCAATGTTCTCTTTAACCCATGATGTGGGTTAAGAGGAGTGAACCAATGTTTTGTTTTTGATTGATTATGAAGCAACATATGCAGCATTAAAGTTTCTTACCTACATTGTGCCTTCATCTTTTATTTATCAAAGTATAAGGTTATCCATGTATAAGGTTGGCTTTAAACTTCGGCACAAATAAAAGAATACCCCATAAGTGCACATAACAGACCCCCTTTCCACTTCTATTTTTTGTAGAGGCATAAGCAAGAAAAAATATTCAAAGATAAGAGTTTCACGTAATAGAAGTCTTAGTCTGTGAACTTGGGAAAAGCTGTTCACATCAAGGATGCCATCCTCTTCTTGGGAGAAATTTCTCTGGTTAGTTTTACCTTGAGGGTTCCAATGGGTGCGTACCTCCAAGAGTGTGGAGGAGTCCTTCTCAGTTGTGAGATTACAAACCCAAAGCCCAAGGTCCTGAGGTTTTGTTGTAGTGTAGATGGCAAGGACAGTTTTGCTCTGATGTTCTCAGAAGATCCAAACCATAAAAAGCATTTTTACCTGGTGAAAATACACTGTAGACTAATAATCTAGTGTTATAACATCAGTCCTCTTGCATGGGAAAGCTTTTATACAACCAGAAAACATGCATTGAAAATAACAAATGGGCCAGGCGTGGTGGCTCATGACATAATCCCAGCACTTTGGGAAGCTGAGGCGGGTGGATCACCTGAGGTCAGGAATTTGAGACCAGCATGGCCAACATGGTGAAACCTCATCTCTACTAAAAAGTACAAAAATGAGCTGGGCGTGGTGGTGGGCACCTATAATCCCAGCTACTTGGGAGGCTGAGGCAAGAGAATTGCTTAAACCTGGGAGACAGAGGTTGCAGTGAGCTGAGATTGTGCCACTGCACTCCACACTGGGCAACAGAGAGAGACTCCACCTCAAAAAACTAAAAAAGAAAAAGAAAAAAAAAAAAGAAAATCAAATGAAATCCCTTTATAAAAGGTTTACATGGCCCATCAGGTGACCAAATTGTCATGCGCGTCTGTGTGAAGAGACCACCAAACAGGCTTTGTGTGAGCAATAAAGCTTTTTAATCATCTGGGTGCAGGCGGGCTGAGTCTCAAAAGAGAGTCAGTGAAGGGAGATAAGGGTGGGGCCGTTTTATAGATTTGGGTAGGTAAAGGAAAATTACAGTCAAAGGGGGTTTGTTCTCTGGCGGGCAGGAGTGGGGGTCACAAGGTGCTCGGTGGGGGAGCTTTTTGAGCTAGGATGAGCCAGGAAAAGGACTTTCACAAGGTAATGTCATCACTTAAGGCAAGGACCGGCCATTTTCACTTCTTTTGCGGTGGAATGTCATCAGTTAAGGCAGGGCAGGGCATTTTCACTTCTTTTGTGATTTTTCAGTTACTTCAGGCCATCTGGGCATATATACGTGCAAGTCACAGGGGATGCGATGGCTTGGCTTGGGCTCAGAGGCCTGACACTCCTGCCTTCTTATATTAATAAGAAAAGTAATACAAAATAGTGTTGAAGTGTTGGGGTGGCAAAAATTTTTGGGGGGTGGTATGGAGAGATAATGGGCGATGTTTTTCAGGGCTGCTTCAAGCGGGATTAGGGGCGGCATGGGAACCTAGAGTGGGAGAGATTAAGCTGAAGGGAGATCTTGTGGTAAGAGGCGATATTGTGGGGTTGTTAGAAGGAGCATTTGTTGCATAGAATGATTGGTGATGGCCTGGATGCGGTTTTGTATGAATTGAGAAACTAAATGGAAGACGCAAGCTCTGTATAAGAGAAGGAGAAAAAAAGAGGTATTAAAGGACTAAGAATTGGGAGGACCTAGTGAAAGGGACCAGGACAGCAGGGACCAGGGCTACAAAACAACTCCCGAACTAACTTAGGCAAACAATTCCAGGAATCTAGAAAGCAGAACAGACCAGGT
>NW_012117977.1:629183-629456 GCF_000951035.1 Colobus angolensis palliatus | reverse complement strand
ATCTGTATTGGTCTGTACTGTGGGTGGCATGGTCTTGGCGGACGCGCTAAAAGACGACCACCTGGGACTGGTGGGAGACGTCCCCCGGTGCCCATCTGGGGGCCTCCACATTTGGTCGCCCCATCTGACTCAGGTCAGGAATTAAATCCGGCACGCGCTTGCGAATGTTCGTTGTCTATCACTGTCTGTCATTGTTAAGTGTTGAGTCTAAAAAGGAACATAAAACCTCTTCCTCCCTCCCAGGACCTGGCAGATCCCTTCCTCTACTTAACA
>NW_012117977.1:624511-624756 GCF_000951035.1 Colobus angolensis palliatus | reverse complement strand
ACTCCGCCTATTCCCTAGCCTCCCTTCAGCGGCAGCTCAACTCCCTAGCACAGGTCACCCTCCAAAACCACAGGGCCTTAGACTTACTCATGGCTAAAAAAGGAGGTACCTGTATGTTCCTCAAAGAAGACTGTTGTTTCTATATAAATAAGTCAGGATTAGTTAAAAAAAAAAAGTCCAACGTCTACATAAACTGAGCTTACAAATAAAAAAACAACAGTTTACTTCCGCAGCTAATAACTGGT
>NW_012117977.1:600489-623868 GCF_000951035.1 Colobus angolensis palliatus | reverse complement strand
GGAAGTTCCAGGTTCGAACCTGTAATAAAGATCCTTGCTGCTTGGCTTTGACTCCGGACTCTGGTGGTCTTCTCAGGGGAATAAACGGTCTGGGCATAACACTAGGACATCTAATTAGAGAGTGCCTAAGGGGGTTCAGCATAATTACTTGGTTGGTGAGTTTTTAGGCTCTAAGTTTTTGGGGTGCAGTTCAAGGTGGGCTGGTGTGTGGAGTGAAACTGGGACCTAATAAAAAGGAGTGCCTATACAGGGGCTTAAATGGACTGTACCCTCTAGCATTCCGAGGACAGGCCTGAATTCTGAGAAGGGAAAGTGGTAAAAGTGTTGTCTAGTCTATTTTAAGTTGGTGACTGAGCTTGGTGAGGTGTATTTTTAAAAGACCATTAGTCTGTTCTACCCTTCCTGAAGATTGAGGACAGTAAAGGATATAAAGGTTTCACTGAATACCAAGAGCCTGAGAAACTGTTTGGGTGATTTGACTATTAAAGGCTGGTCCGTTATCAGACTGTATAGAGGTGTGAAGGCCAAACTGAGGAATTATGTCTGACATGAAGGGAAGAAATGACTACGGTGGCCTTTTCAGACCCTCTGGGAAAGGCCTCTGTACTTATCCAATGAAAGTGTCTACCTAGACTAAGAGATATTTTAGTTTTCTGACTCAGGGCGTGTGAGTAAAGTCAATTTGCCAGTCCTGGGCAGGGGCAAATCTTTGAGCTTGATGTGTAGGGAAGAAAGGGGGCCTGAGAAATTCCTGAGGAGTAGTAGAATAGCAGACGGAACACTAAGAAGTGATTTTCTTGAGGACAGATGTCTAGGATGGAAAGGAAATGAGAGGTTCTAAGAGATAGGCTAATGGCTTGTAACCTAGATGGAAGAGGTTATGAAATGACAACAGAATAGAATGGGCCTGTGAGGTTGGAAGGAGATATTTTCCTTGGTCTAAGAACTATTTGCCTTGTGTGGGAAGAGATTGATAAGTGGAAGTTTCAGCGGGGGAGTAGGTGGGAGTGACTGATGTGAAGGAGGAAAACTGCCATGAGGGATAGAAGTTGGAATGCTAGCTGCTTTTTTAGCTAACTTATCGGCATAAGGGTTGTCTTGAGCGATGGTGGGGGGAAGAAAATAGATTTTGGAAGTTATGAGAACTGTAGAGTGAGTTGAGCATAGTTTGTGATTTTTAGGGCCTCTAACAGTATTAAAGCAGTGGCAGCTGCTGCATGCAGACATGAGGGCCAGGCTAAAACAGTAAGGTCAGGTTGTTTGGACAGAAAGGCTACAGGATGTGGTCCTGGCTCTTGTGTAAGAATTCTGACCACATTAACCATA
Source organism: Colobus angolensis palliatus (assembly GCF_000951035.1). Classification (NCBI taxonomy): domain Eukaryota; kingdom Metazoa; phylum Chordata; class Mammalia; order Primates; family Cercopithecidae; genus Colobus; species Colobus angolensis. The sequence goes on along the minus strand of NW_012117977.1, from coordinate 622,542 downwards.
CCTAGGAAGGAAAGGAGTTGTTGTTTTGTAGAAGAGATTGGGGTTTGGGAGATTAGCCAGACACTATCAGCAGGGAGAGTAAGTGTGTATTTATGAGAATTATGTCAAGATAGGTAACAGATGAGGAAGAAATTTGGGCTTGACTGAAGTAATGGGGGCTGCTCGTGAAGTCTTGCAGCAGTACAACCTAGGTAATTTGCTGAGCCTGATGGGTGTCAGGGTCAGTCCAAGTGAAAACAAAGAGAGGCTGGGATGAAGGGTGCAAAGGAATAGTAAAGAGAGTATGTTTGAAATCTAGAAGAGAATAATGGGTTGTGGAGGGAGGTATTGAGGATAGGAGAGTATATGGCTTTGGCACCATGGGGTGGATAGGCAAGACAATGTGGTTGATAAGGCGCAGATCCTGAACTAACTTGCAAACCTTGTCTGGTTTTAGGACAGGTAAAATGGGGAAATTGTAAGGAGAGTTTATAGGTTTTAGGAGCTTATGCTGTAGCAGGTGAGTGATAACAGGCTTTAATCCTTTTAAAGCATGCTGTGGGATGGGATATTGGCGTTGAGTGGGGTAAGGGTGATTAGGTTTAATGAGATGGTAAGGGGTGCATGATCAGTCACCAAGGAGGGAATAGAGGTATCTTATACTTGTGGGTTAAGGTTGGGGGATACAAGGGGGGATGTGAAGGAGGCTTTGAACTGGGGGAAAAGGCGGCAATGAGGTGTGACTGTAGCCTAGGAATAGTCAGGGAAGCAGATAATTTAGTTAAAATGTCTTGGTCTAATAAGGGAACTGGGCAACCGGGGATAACTAAAAAAGAGTGCATAAAAGAATCTTATCTAAGTTGGCACCAGAGTTGGGGAGTTTTAAGAGGTTTAGAAGCCTGGGCGTCAATACCTACAACAGTTATGGAGGCAAGGGAAACAAGCCTTTGAAAAGAAGGTAATGTGGAGTGGGTAGCCTCTGTATTGATTAAGACTAAAGCGTCTGTGATGGTCCATGAGGCTTCTGAGGCGATGGGGGCAGCGTCAATCTTCAGCCGCTAAGCCGAGAAGGTCTGGAAAGGAGTGTCAGAGAGCCTTGGGCCAAAGCTCCAGGGGCTCTGGAAGTGACTGCCAGGCAAGTTGGACAGTACGATTTCTAGTGGGGTCCTGCACAGATGGGACATGGCTTAGGAGGAATCCTGGGCTGTGGGCATTCCTTGGCCTAGTGGCCAGATTTCCAGCACTTGTAGCAAGCTCCTGGGGGAGGAGGTTCTGGAGGAACCTTTGGCAGCTGCGGTTCAGGCGTTTGGAGTTGTGTACTGGAGATGTGGCTGGGGCTTGTCTCACAGTGGAGGTAAGGAATTGCAACTCAGAAATAAGTTGCTACTTGGCTGCCGCTACTCTATTATTGTACACCTTGAAGGCAAGGTTCATTAAGTCCTGTTGTGGGGTTTGAGGGCTGGAATTTCATTTTTGGGGTTTTATTTAATGTCAGGAGCAGATTGGGTAATAAAATATATATTGAGAATAAGACAACCTTTTGACCTTTTAGGGTCTAGGGCTGTAAAGCATCTCAGGGTTGCTGTTAAACGGGCCATGAATTGGGCTGGGCTTTTCATATTTGATGAAAAAGAGCCTAAACGCTAACTGATTTGGGAGAGGTCGGATAAAGAAAAAGGAGCATTAACCTTGACTATGCCTTTAGCTCTAGCCACTTTTTAAAGAGGAAATTGCTGGGCAGGTGGGGGAGGGCTAGTCGCGGAACGAAACTGTAAGCCAGACCAGGTGTGAGGAGGGGAGGTATTAAAAGGATTATATGGTGGGGGAGCAGAGACTGAGGAAAATTGGGACCTAGCTCAGCCTGGCAAGGAGGGGACAGGTCAGATAGGTCTGTAGAACAGGAAGATTGGAAAGACTTAGCGACGCTTGGGATTGGGACTGAGGGGACAGGCAGGAGGGAAAGAAGGAAGACTTGGGACGAGTTGCATTGGGAACAGAGACTAGGGAGGGACCGATGTGTAAAAGAATGCCTGGACATCAGGCACTTCAGACCGTTTGCCTATTTTACGACAAGAATTACTTAGATCTTGTAGGATGGAAAAATTGACAGTGCTATTTTCTGGCCATTTAGAGCCATTGTCAAGTTTGTATTGGGGCCAAGTGGTGTTGCAGAAGAAGATAAGGTGTTTAGGTTTTAGGTCAGGTGTGAGTTGAAGAGGTTTTAAGTTACTGAGAACACAGGCTAAGGGAGAAGAAGGAGGAATGGAGGGTGGAATGTGCCTATAGTGAAGGAGACAAGCCAGAGGAAAGAGAGAGTAGAGACACGGAGAGAAGGAGTTCGGGGGTTCTTACTTCCCAGAAAAGCGGGAAAGGGGTCAGGGTGTGGAAATAAGGGGTTGGGGCACAGAGATAAGAGGTTGGGGTGTGGAAATAAGGGGTTGGGATGCAAAGATAAGAGATTGGGGTGCAGAAATAAGGGGTTGGGTGCAAAAATAAGAGGTCGGGACACGGAAATAAGGGGTTGGAGCACAACAATAAGAGGTTGTGGCACAGAAATAAGGGGTTGGGGTGCAAAAATAAGAGGTCGGGGTGTGGAAATAAGGGGTTGGGAGGTTCTTGCCCCCCAGAAAAGCAGAGAAGGGGTAGAGACAGGGAGAGAAGGGGTTGGGGTTCTTGCCCCTCCTCCAGAAAACCACAGAAGGGGTAGAGACAGGGAGAGAAGGAGTCAGGGTTCTTGCCCCTCCCCTAGAAAAGCGGGACTTGCTGCTAAGGGTGAAGGACCAAGGCAGGTGTCCTTGTGGCATGGTCAGACACCTCTGAAATGTGGGTGAATAATCAGAGAGACGTCCCTGCAATGATTAAACACCAAGGGAAGGCTGCCTTCCTGAGTCCATGACTGGCGCCGGAGTTTTGGGTCCGTGGATAAAACGTGTCTCCTTGTCTCTACCAGAAAATGAAAGGAATTAAAATTAAGAGAAGGGAGAGATTGAAGGGTGGCACCAAGATTGAAAAGAGAAAGAAGTTGAGGGATAGTGAGAGAGGTTGGAGAAGAGAGTAAACAGAGGCCACTTACCCGATTTAAAATTGGTGAGATGTTCGCGAGATGTTACTTGGGCTGGTGGGTCTGAGGACCAGAGGTCGTAGGTGGATCTTTCTCACGGAGCAAAGAGCAGGAGGACAGGGGATTGATCTCCTAAGGGAGGTCCCCCAATACGAGTCACGGCACCAAAATGTCATGCGCGTCCATGTGAAGAGACCACCAAACAGGCTTTGTGTGAGCAATAAAGCTTTTTAATCACCTGGGTGCAGGAAGGCTGAGTCTGAAAAGAGAGCCAGCAAAGGGAGATAAGGGTGGGGCCGTTTTATAGATTTGGGTGGGTAAAGGAAAATTACAAAGAGGGGGTGTTCTCTGGTGGGCAGGAGTGGGGGTCACAAGGTGCTCAGTGGGGGAGATTTTGAGCCAGGATGAGTCAGGAAAAGGACTTTCACAAGGTAATGTCATCACTTAAGGCAAGGACCGGCCATTTTCACTTCTTTTGTGGTGGAATGTCATCAGTTAAGGTGGGGCCGGGCGTTTTCACTTCTTTTGTGATTCTTCAGTTACTTCAGGCCATCTGGGCGTATATACGTGCAAGTCACAGGGGATGCCATGGCTTGGCTTAGGCTCAGAGGCCTGACACAAATGTACATGAAGCTTTAATTGTCCTCCCAGGAATATGGGACCAAGCATTGGTTATTAACTGTTTTAAACAATTTCAGTATCAGCAGGTTAACATGAAAACATGACAAAGCATTTTCTTGATATTCAATTAATTTTTGTTCTACAGGGGTTAGTAGCTTTATACAACGAAATTTGGTTATTTCTGTGGTTTACAATAACTTAACATAATAACCATAATTACAATTGATAGCATATAGTATTTTAGAAATCCCATACAATTTTGGAACATATATTAGTATTATTCACAAAAGTATAACCTAAAGAAGATTGAACATCATTTTGGCAATCCCACGTACCTAAACATGTCAAATAATCCTGTTTACCTCCTTTCTGGATGCTTCCAAGGGCCCTTTGATCCATCCAGAAAGCCAGGCATTAGGAAAGACAATTTTGAAACTGAAGTGTGATTTTGGAATTCTATATTACAATAAATTATTTATTTTGCCAAAATGATGTTTCAGAAATTTTATTTTATTTTATTTTTTAAATTATATAAAGTATTTATTTATTTATTTTTATTATACTTTAAGTTCTAGGGTACATGTGCATAACGTGCAGGTTTGTTACATATGTATACTTGTGCCATGTTGGTGTGCTGCACCCATCAACTCGTCAGCACCCATCAATTCATCATAGCAAAAACCTTTTACCAAAAAAAAAAGAAAACTCCACATTCTACCGCTTTTACACACCTTGCATGTAAAACTGTTTCCGGTAGTTTTAATTGCATGTTACAATGGTGACTCTTAGCAATTTTAACTTTAATGTAAAATCTGGTAAGTTATATTCTGATAAAGTTTGACTGTTTTCAGCACAGCTAGGGGTGTGGCCAACTGCACATATCCCCAGGCCCTGCCTAGCTGGAAAGCAGGCAAGTTAAACAATTTTCAAAAGCCAAAGAAGCAGTTTATGACCTCAAAGCATTTAGCAAACCTAATATTTGAACATAATTTAGACCACATGTTTACATTTTGAAGACAATTATATTTTACCAATAATCTTTAAAACCATCTTTATTTCCCAAAGATTGCTAAAGTCACATGAACTAAAGGGCATTACACTTTCTACTTTTCTGACAAAATATTTAAGTTCTTCTTATCATTAATGAATTTAGAACTTAACGGAGGTGATTAACCAGTTTGCAGAGAGAAAGAGGCGAGAGACTGGTAAGAAATTCTTACCCTTTTGGTGGCTGGCCAGGTTTCTGGTTTCTCTCTCCCTGAGTGGCCCTGGGGACCCTGCTTGACTGTTCCCAAACAAACACATAGCCATGAATTAAGAATATTCATAATAGTTAACAAATTTTGGAGAACCTGGGCAGAGAGAGAAATATGACCCAAATTCTATTTGTGAGAGTATACTCAACACACTTAAAGTATTGTTATGCCCAGACCGCTTATTCCCCAGAGAAGACCACCAGAGTCCGGAGTCAAAGCCAAGCGGCAAGGATCTTTATTACAGGTTCGAACCTGGAACTTCCTCACTAGTCATGAGACGAGCGGGAAAGTTCCTTAACTGGCTCCAGACAGCATTTTTTATAGTCAGGGGTAAACAGGTACAGAGTCATAGGGGATTTTGTACACATCAGACTTAGGATTGGCTGACATTTGAACAAGGTGATTTGGCTGATTATGATCGGTTCCCGCCATTTCTGGTATTTCGGTTACATTTTGAAACACTGATGACGTTTATCAGGGGCTTGCAGGGTAGGGGTAGGGTAGGGGTAGGGCAGTTACATTTTGAAACACTGATGACGTTTATCAGGGGCTTGCAGGGTAGGGGTAGGGTAGGGGTAGGGCTTGTTTTCCCAGTCTGCTCACCCGGTCTGTTCTGCTTTCTAGATTCCTGGAATTGTTTGCCTAAGTTAGTTCGGGAGTTGTTTTGCAGCCCTGGTCCCTGCTGTCCTGGTCCCTTTCAGTATCAGGAAGCCTAAAATCCAAAAAGTTAGTTTAAGGATAAAAAGCTGGTGTGCTCCAATAATTCCTGCAGCCTGACAAAGGTAGCTTAGGAATTCCAGATAAATGGAACAAATGGTGAGCTGCAAGAAATGCATAGGAAACAAAGTAACTATTCACAGAACCAAATAAAAGGCTTCTGCTAGCATGGTTCTATATATGTGGATACACAGCAAAGCCAGAAGAGAACAAACAGCAAACAAGTGAAAACTAGAAGCAAAAACAAATAAACAGGAAACCAACCTTAAATTTTCCTAATCAATTTACCCTGCAGGCTATAGTGTTGCCTAGGGCTCCAAAAACCCACATAATGAATATTGTATTCCTGATATACAATTCAATGTTGTTAAGTTCATCAATATTATACCTCCTGTGCAATTAAGAAATTCACTTTAGGCTCATCACCAATAAGTACTCTAACAATATCCATGCAAAACAGTAAACATAGTGTGAAGCAGTGCAAGCATGTATGTGAAATTTGGCTCCACAATAAATCCAGTTTCATGCTTAACTATATTACCAAAAAAAATTGCCAAACTGCCAATGCATTTCTTTAGAATATTTCTTATTTTACTCAAGACTATGAGCTTTAACTGAAAATGTTAGTCAAATGTTTCCAGTTCTTTATCAGCTTTTAAAGAATATTTTATTATTTAAACTTTTTCCACATCTTTCCCCCTACTTAATGGTTCCTTACTACACTGGTTCATAAATAACCTTTTCAAATCTGTAATTTGAACTACCTTTTAGATAACTTCTGAATTAGACAAAATTACTATTTTTCACTAATAACATATAACCTTTTTTCACTAATAACCTTTTTGGCACATTTTGTATACCGAATTATGTGTTAATTAGAATTTTCAGTGAAGCCCTAAAAAGCAAGAAATCCTGAACTATCAGATATGGGCATTTATAGATAAGAACCGTTCCACAATTTTAGAAACATATTGCCCCATATCGCAACCCCTTCTTAATTGGAAATGACTCAGATATTAAATGAGCATCAAAAATAGCTTTAATATTTTAATTTACACAAAAAGGTTACCTAAAATATTTATCTCATTCACTGTACATACTTTTTACTTTTAACACAGGAGACATGAGACATCAATAAACATATTTAAAATGAACATTGGTTTGGTCTGGAAAGGCAGGACAACTGTAAGTAGGTAGGGCATTTGGAGGTTTTCAGATCACAGGTGGGAGACAGAGGGTTGCATTCTTTTGAGTTTCTGATTAGCCTTTCCAAAGGAAGCAATCAGATATGCATTTATCTCAGTGAGACTTTGAATAAAATGGGAGGCAGGCTGGCCCCAAGCAGCTCCCAGCTCGAATTAACACTGACATTTAAAAATATCTAACAAAGACAAACATAAAATTCAGACAAAATGTAGGCTGACAATTCTGAAGGCATTTCTATTTTTATTCCACCAAATAATTTTAAAGCTAGCATGTTTAGTAAAGTTATACTTTAAGTCACGTGAACTTGAAAATTGCTTAGACTTATTTACTTATGAGGCTCTTTTACTTGTAAGCCAATTTTGGTAGACACAACCTATAACAGTAAGTGTACATACAAATAAACACATCTAGACCTGTATGCACACAAGTAAATAAAGATCCAATAAACTGGAACCTTATCCATGAGACAGCAACATAAGCTTGCCAGTTTTACTTTGCCCCAATAGATAATTCAGTGAAGGCTATGAACCAAAATTTGGGGTAAAGTAGTCTCCATGGCAGTTTGATTTTTAAAGGCCAAACCTCCCCAGATTTCAAAGAGTACTGGGGCAAAACTGTACCAAAGGAGGGTGTCACATGTTAACCAGGCTTAGGACCGAAGCACAAAAGCCTGGTTACATCCAATGCTATTCTACTTTCCCATTCGACAGTAAACTTGAGATTCCAAACAATGTTGTGGCCAAACAGCATTGCAACTGTGAGAGAAAATTCTAAGGAGGCCTTTTACTACTAGACCTCAGAACCTCTGCCAAGAGCGTCCTCTTTGGAGTGGTTGGGGTCTGCAGAACCTATGGAGCATCCTCCTGTGGAGTCCAATCTTAGTGTTCCAGATGTTTCTAGCCTTAGGTGGGTGTCACATGCAGGTTTTCCCCTCCAGAGCATACAGTGAGCTTTGTAAGAAAAGCCATGAACTGTAATAAGATCTAGATGCTGGGTGGGCCTTTTTGTCCCTTAGTCAGTTGAGTATGATAAGGGAAGAATTCAGTGTAAGAGAAGAGGGTTTAAGTCCCGTGAAACATGTGCAAGTGTGCTCCAAGCTTCACTGCTGGTAGGGATCAGGAACCATGTGCGGAAAAGATAAAAAAATAAAATTCCTTCCCCCTTCCAGGCAGAGCAATTATTCCCATTCATTCCTAGGCCTTCAGGCAGTACTGATCCCAGCCCATTGCTGTCAATTTCCAAGGAGCTACTGGGAAACAGCCACTGACAGACTGAAAAGGAAAGAGAGGAAAAAAAAAAGACCCTGCTCCCTTAAGCCAACCAGGTAGTGGTGGTAAGGCTTCCCTGCATGGAAACCTCTTAGTTTCACTGGCTATGGCCAGAAACCTGCAGTTGTTTCCATGTTTAGATGCTGCACACTAAGGGCCCCAGGTTGGAAAAGAAAAGAGAGGGAGAGCCCCTGTGTGGAGCAGAAAGAAGAGGGAGAAAAATGAATCCCAAACTTCAGGGTTATCTCTTCCTCCTGGCTGGGTCACCAAAAATATGCTGGTGGAGAGTGTCCAGGTTCTTGGCATCTTGAACAAAGAATTGGACAAAATGCACAAACAAAGCAAGGAAGGAATGAAGGGATTTATTGAAAATGAAAGTACACTCCACAGTGTGGGAGTGGGCCTGAGCATAGGTACTCAAGGGCCCCGTTATAGAATTTTTGGGAGTTTAAATATCCCCTAGAGGATTCCATCAGTTATATCGAGTATGCCCTATGTAAATTAAGTAAAGTTACAAACTCATTTACTGTTGGGATTCACTCAGGATGGTGGCAGAAATATTAAAGGGAAATATTAGGGAAAGTTATAGGAAATAGTCACAAACCTTTTAGAAGGCCGAAAGGTTACATAGCTTGTAATAACTGAACAGGCTGAAGGCAGCCAGTTCTTACCTTAGAGCATTAGGTCATAGGGCAAATACTAAGACAATAGAGGCTTCCCCAGTTAAGTCTGTTTACCCTACCTCCATTAACTAACCTTTGAGCCAGATGGCACTCTTGCGGGGAGGTCGACTAGGGATATTGCCCCTAATGGTATTTACCTTAGACCTGGGTACCTGAGCTTTAATCATTCCTAGATCTACTAACTCTCTTACCCATCTTAATTATCCACAAGTGTGTTTACTCAAAGCTTCTGTTGTTAATTGTATACCAAATAAATGCCTGGAGTGCAAGCTGCTCAGGGCCAGCCACAGTGACAAACCTCTCTTGGTGTGCAGGTGGTTGGACACTCAGCTGGACTGGCAAAACAGAATATCTGCGTGTCAGTGTATGTTTTATTCATCCATCGTTTGGGTCAGGGTCTGTGGGCAGAGCCCCGCAGCTAATGCCCTCAAGTGTGAGGAGCAATACTTCAATTTATGGCATACACCTTACGGAAAGGATATTTCCTGTCATAGCTGAAGTTTGAATTGGCCTTATGTTCCCTGCCTCCAGACCCTATTTTCCTGCCTCAGTATTGGTGTCTAGGGTGAGGTTTGTGAGCAAGTGTGCTTCAGCTTTTTCTATCCATTTTGATGTGGATATGTTTTCAGTTACCAATGTGTAGGAGTCTCTCAACTAGATTCTGGCTTTCTCTCAGAGGGAATTGATTCATGTGTAGATATTTATTCAGTGTGTCCATGGTGGAGTGGGGGTGAAAGTCAGGAGCCTCCTATTCTGCTATCTTGCTTATGTCACCAAGACAGTTGATTTAAAGTATTTGTCTAGCAAGTCCAATGTTTAGGCTTCCTCAAAGATGATTTAATATCTTTTTTTCCTGTTAATTGTCCATACATTCTATGCATTTGCCTGTCTTGTAATTTTGTTGTTAAAAACTGGACATTTTGAACATTATAATAATGTGTTAGCTGAATATCAAATTCCTCCTGAAGCAGAAGATATAACAAAGAAAAAAACAGCCTAGTATTTTCCTATACTAGGCTGACTCATTCTAAGGCCCAGCGATGGCCAGGGCTCTGTCAGGGCCTTTGATAGCACTATGTGCGGAGCCAGGGCCCAGAAGGGATGGGCTCCAGAGCCTCTCCCTCCCATCCTGGAGCAGGGATGAGAAAAACATGTTTTTCCTCTTTCAGCTTCCCCCTCCCCCCTTCCCCCTTCCTAGTCTCATAATTATGTTTACAACTTTTGTAAGTTCCTGTTTTTCCTTCTGTGCAGCACAGCAGTGTCCCAAGATATGTTTAAGTTGTAAAACCTGTCACTGTTTGACAAACTGCCTTTGTTCTGCTTCTGTAAGCTTGCTTGCCCACCCTACAGATTTCTCGCCATCAAACTGGTCAACCCTCTTTCTGATGCATGTATAAAAGTCAAGCCCTGTATTTGTTTAGGGCTCAGCCTTTGGATGTTAATCCACTGGGCCGGGGTACACCTAATAAAATCCTCCTGTCCCACCCATTGGTCTCTCCTGTCCCCTTGATTCCTGCAACATTTCCTCTTCCTGGGGTTTGTTGTTTCTCTTTATCATAAGTTATAGTTTTTGTTTAGTGACTTTTCCAATGTATCTTTGTAAAAAAAAGTATATTTGTCATGTGTGGTCACTGAAATCTCTGTTATGTTAGCTTAATGTTTAGTGATTTGACAGATGTTTTCTTAAATTATTAGAGCCAAAAGCAATCTTCTAGTGTTTGCAGCTGGGCTTTTTGTGTGTGTTGGAGTAAGCCTTTAGCACTCAAATCAACAGTTTACAACTTTTCCTTTACCTTCCCATCCTGCCTATGCAGAGATTGAATGTCACCCACAAGTGAGAGCTTACAGACTCTCAGGTCATCTGGGCATGCTTGCAACCCTGGATATATGCATGGACTTCTAAATTTCCAGGAATGTGTGGGAACTTTTCAAAGCCTTTATTCCCCAAAAGCATCTTACTCCTGACTTTCCATTGTGTCTATTGTTTGCCCAACTGATGTACATTGTCTCAGGCAGAAGCTGTTAGTTAGTTTACTTTTAAATGTTTTTGATGAATGCCCATCCTCTAGGTACTTACTTCTGTACCCTCAGAGAGCTCTAGATTAGGCAAACAAATGCAAGCTATTTATGTTAGTACTTCAGGGAGCCACTAGCTAGGTAAAAACTTTTAAAAACATGGTCTATGCTACTGCCCTGGCACAAGGAATCCACATTGGGAACATGGACTGATGTCTTCACTAAGCTTATGAGTCAGGGATGGGGCAGGGGTAATTTAAACTGTCACAAAGCTTTCTTTTCAGCTTTCAGTCACCTGTTTCTTATTTAAGTGTTCTCTTGAGAACACAATTTTTTGAGAACATGATTCACTCGGCTCCCTCTGGTACCAGAAATCCACACTGGAAATATGGACCGATTTCTTAAAGACAAACCTCTGGGCAAGCTATTTGGCAAAAGGTGGGCCAGGGGGCTGTATAAGGCTCTCTTCAGTGAAATGGGGATACTTCCTGATTGGGTGTGATAGTGTGTGAGCTGAGTGGTTATGCAGGGCTTCTCAGCTATGTAGGTCCACCTGTTTTCCTGTGGAGTAGAGCATCTCGTGAATTCAAATGTTGGAGTCTTGTTCATTTCACCAGGCCCAGGCTCTGGGAAGCCAGGGTACTTGTGTTGCAGGCACCCATGTGAACATAGTGGAATAATGGTGGAGCCTCAGGGATGGAAGGGGTCAGTGGTTATTGGTCCCCAGGGCAAGATGCACTCTAGCTGTGGGTCTAGTTTCAGGATGGCACCATGTTATAGCAGCTTAGGTTGTTGGGGTTTGGGATGCCAAGGGAGTTCCTGCTCCGGGGCCATGCAGTAGTGTGAATTCTCAGCAAATCTCCATAGTAAATTTGAGGACTGGCAGACCCTTCTGTAGCAATGACTGTTGGCATCTGTGGCAAAGATAGAGACTGCCAAACGTCTTCATCTTATGTTTTCCCTTTAAGAAGTTCCCTCTGGCTCTGAGCTGATCCCAGTGGCAGAGATGGTGTGGTAAAGGCAGGATGCCTCACTCCCCTCTCTATGGTGCTATCCTGGGCTTTTTTGCTCCATAGGGATTTCGCTGTTCTTCTGGTGTGCCTATGTACACTTCCTCAGTTATTCCAGTTGAAATGTAGTTGTTTGTTGTTTGGGTCCTTTTTTGTTGGGGAGGGGCTAAGTGCTAAGTTCTTCTAGTTGGTCATTTTGCTGGTGTCACTCTACTCGCCCTCATTCTCACAACACATGGCTTGAGGATATGAGGATACCTTCCATACTTGTCGTGAAGTCAGTCTATTTGGTTTTCTCTGTTGCAAAATGCTCTTTGCCTCCCACCTTCTCCTCTGAGTTGTTGCTTTATAAAGTACACTTTTTTTTTTTTCTCAGTGAGGGATGAGAATGTGCAGGCATTCATTCTGATCTTGGACACTGTTTCCTATCCTCTCCTGATGCATTACTCTACCTAGAGTTCTCTCTTCATGAATCTCTTCTGGCTCATTTTTTTTTTTCTGTGAGTAGAAGACACATTTTATTTACTTCCTGTTAGCCCAGGCAATTACATAGTGTGCCAAATCAGTAACCAGAGATAATCAAGTAGTCTTTCTTAGTCTGTGATTTGTGATTTGTCCAGTGTCTGGACAGAAAAGTGAATCGATAGCAATGACTTTAGGTATTTTAGCTTTTTGCCCCAGTAAGTATTTTCATACTTCCCAGACTGTATGTCCTGACTTTCAGTTTAGAAAAATATGGTACCTATGGATCACCTTGGTGAATGAGTCAGGTAAGACTTTCTGAATCAATTTATTTTTCTCATGGACCTTTGATGAGAGCTGGTGTTCAATGTGCTTTTCCTTGTTATTGATTTGTTTGATTTATTGGGAAATTTTGCTAGGGGTATTCGACTTAACTTTAATGGAAAGAAGATAAATTATATATGGCCTCTGATAAGTTTGTGTGTGTGTGTGTGTGTGTGTGAGAGAGAGAGAGAGAGAGAAAGAGAGAGAGATTGCATTTTGTTGGTGCTTTTATTGAAGAACTGATTTGCATTTTTTTTTTTTTGAGGCGGAGTCTCACTCTGTTGCCTAGGCTATAGTGCAGTGGCGTGATCTCGGCTCACTGTAACCTCTGCCTCCCAGGTTCAAGCAGTTCTCCTGCCTCAGCCTCCTGAGTAGCTGGGATTACAGGCACGCGCCACCATGCCCGGCTAATTTTTTAATTTTTAGTAGAGATACGGTTTCACCATGTTGGTCAGGCTGGTCTTGAACTCCTGTCCGCCTGCCTCGGCCTCCCAAAGTGCTGGGATTACAGGCGTCATCTACCATGCCTGGCCCTGATTTGCATATATTTTTTTTTATGAGAAAGTAAATAATAACAGAAGAAAGAAGGCTCGGGTAACCATTGTTGGGAACTTGGAGTATGTATGAGTATAGGCATTCTGCTAATATTTACTATGAAGGCTGAGAAAAAACCTTACAGTAGAATGTTCTATTTCATTATTAATGGGGCTAGTGACACTTCTTTCTTGTAATTCATTTAAATGCCTTGCAACTCTGGATGGAGCTTGCTGGCCTCTTGTTACTCCTGATACATATGGAAGACAAATGGATATCAGCATTAATGCTGTTTTTTGTGCTTTCAGCCAAAAAGCTGAAGAGTTTATAGAGCTATCTTCCACACTGTGGCATTTTGCCCGAGGTGAATTCAAGGCAAATGGAACAATGGTATTAATAATAAAAATAATAGGGTATTAGTTATCAGTTCATACTAGGTGACAGTTAATATTTTATTGATTATTCCTAAATCTTGTAACGTTAATATTATCGTCTCTACTCTCTATAATAAGGAAACCGAGACACAGAGAATGGAGATAATTTGTTCCAGGTTACACAGCAAATGGTTCAAATCCAGGTCTCTCTGAATGCAGAATTCTGTTTTTCCACTGTGCCTCAATCATTTGGATTTTGGTTTCTTAGTGATATTATATATGCTTCCTTTTTCTGTTTCTCTTCCTCAAGTAGTATTGTTTGAACATTTTCTATATCCAGGCACTGTGCTTGCCATATATTTTCTTTTTTTTTTTTTTAGACGAAGTCTGGCTTTGTTGCCCAGGCAGGAGTGCAGTGGCCAGATCTCAGCTCACTGCAAGCTCCGCCTCCTGGGTTCACGCCATTCTCCTGCCTCAGCCTCCCGAGTAGCTGGGACTACAGGTGGCCGCCACCTCGCCCAGCTAGTTTTTTGTATTTTTAGTAGCGATGGGGTTTCACCAGGTTAGCCAGGATGGTCCCGATCTCCTGACCTCGTGATCCGCCCATCTCGGCCTCCCAAACTGCTGGGATTACAGGCTTGAGCCACCGTGCCCAGCCATATATTTTCATTAAAACTCACAATGGCCTTGAAAGATAAATATTAGTATCCTGGTTTTACAGATGAGATAATTTTCCATTTTGCTATATTGACTCTCCTTGTTCTTAGAGTCACCTAGTGCTCCTGGCCTGGGCACCTTTGAGCTATACTTTTTCCCTTCCTTCCCTATTCTCATTATAACTTCCCAGACCTATGTTTCAGGTGATTCCATTATCTTGCTACATGCTTGATGGGTGCTAATGATTTCCTATGTTACCTTTCCAGCTTGTTAGCACTTTCTTAAGAGACCCACAGGCTTATTGCTCACTATAAATTTATGGACTTACTGAAGCTTGTTTTTCCTCAACTATGATGAAAATCCACTGTATATCCAACAATTGTGTTTGCCCATATCAAATCACCTTCCTAGAATTTTTGGACAAGGGGAACCAATGCAAACAAATATGATTTTCATATGCTGCTTGCTGTGCTGTGAGCACTAAAGTCCTTTTTTTCTGACCCAGGAATCTCTCGTCTTCTTTTGGCATCCATGAAACAGCATGATCTATCTTTTTAGTTTACAAGTAGGGCAAATCCCAGACCCTTCACAGTTCTTGACAAATACCGTACCTAAGGTTCTTCAGTGGGAAAAGGCTCTATTCCTAGCTCTATGTGAGTCTGGCTACTCTAGGTGAACCTTTTGCAGCCCTCCAGAGTTCTCTGTGTTGCTTTTCTTTTTTCTTTTCAGTACTCTGTCCTGCGAACTCAAGTCTCCTTGTTCTCCCTATACTCTCAGCTCCTTCTCCTTGACTCAGGGAATCCTAGAGGCTTCTCCCCTATTCTATCTCCCTGTATTACATTCTGAAAACTCTTTTCAGGCAGTAAGCTAGCACAATAATTTGTTTCAAGGATCGTTATTCTTTGATGCTTGATGACCTGTGTCTTGAAAACTCTGTTATTGTGTCTATTTTTGGAATACTTTTAGGTGAAAAGAGAATTTGGTCCCTGTTACTCCATCTTGGCCAGAAGTGGAAGCTGAATCTGTCTTTTGAAAGTGGATTTCATATTTGGAAACAACCCGTAGAAAGGGGTAACTCAAATTAATAATGTTGGCCATCAAGCTGGCTAATTTCTCATACTACCCTTCCCCCAAAACAATGTGGTAGCAAAGTAACCAGTCTACTTTTTCGCATGGTTTCAAATTTCTGTGGTTTAGAATTATAATTTTTCTTTATATTTATTTATTTATTTGAGACAGGGTCTCACTCTGTCACCCAGGCTGGAGTGCAAGTGGCGTAATCTCGGCTCGCTGCAACCTCTGCCTCTCAGGTTCAAGTGATTCTCCTGTCTCAGCCTCCCAAGTAGCTGGGATTACAAGCATCCGCCATCATGCCTGGCTATTTTATTTTATTTTTTTAATTTTTAGGAGAGATAGGGTTTCACCATTTTGGCCACGCTGGTCTCCGACTCCTGACCTCAAGTAATCCACCCTCCTTGGCCTCCCAAAGTGCTGGGATTACAGGCATGAGCCAATGCACTCGGCCTAGCATTATAATTTTTAAAGATGAATTTCAGTGGCCTCCCTCCAATCTCCCCTCTTCTACTCTAATAATTATTGTAACCTACAAAGAAATAAAAGTCATGAGAAAAAATGGCTAGGGTCATATTTTTACCATCAGCCACTCTTCCCCAACACCACAATTAATTTAGTAGACAAATTTTCTGACGTTTTCCTTATTGATGTCTCATAATTTTCTCTTTCTTAGTGCCATACTTCAGGCTGGCCTTTGGTCTGGATTATTATAAACCTCACCACCAGATCAGTTTTGTTTTTGTTTTTTGAAAGCCAGTCTGACCTTAATATGAATGACAGAAAAAGAAAGAAACCAGCTTTCTTTCTTTCTATATCATTTTTGTTTCTCATAATGATTCCAATTGGAAGTCTCCAATTGGAATAAATCCCTTTGCTCCTTATTTTATCATAGCAAATTGGTTGTACTTGTATTAGAGCACTTAGCAAACTCTGCTTTGATTTACTCAAGTAAATGTCTACCTCCTTTAGTGAATTGTGACTCCCCCGAAGGCAGGCCTTATTTCTCTTTATATTCATCATAGCATCTATCTCAAGGCCTTATAGATAGTATGTGCCAAATGAATTTCTATTGAATTGAAGTTGGTTAAATCAGGGAACTTATTTAGCACATAAGAATAAATCATTGTACTTTAATTCACTGACATCTGCAATCTGGTCTGAGTTCAGTGAAATTCCAAATATATAATTTGTCTTTGGGTCTGTGAAGACGCTGTTCTCTCTTTTTGGGCAGCCTGCAAGCAGAATCTTCATTTTGTCCCCTAAATGCATGTGGCACTACTTCTTCCTACCTTCTCTAGGCAATGTCCTTTGACAGCGGCTTCAAACATGGCTATGTCTCTGTTTCATCTGGGAGAATTGTTTTTTCTCTTTTTTCCCCTTTTTTTTGAGATAAAGTCTCTCCCTGTTGCCAAGGCTGGAGTGCAATGGCACGATCTCAGCTCACTGCAACCTCTACCTCCTGGGTTCAAGCAATTCTCCTGCCCCAGCCTCCCGAGTAGCTGGGATTACAGGCATGCACCGCCACACCAGGCTAATTTTTTGTATCATAAGTAGAGACGGGGCTTCAGCATGTTGGCCAGGCTGGTCTGGAACTCCTGACCTCATGATCCACCCGCCTCAGCCTCCCAAAGTACTTGGATTACAGGCATGAGCCACTGCGCCCTGTCAAGAATTTTTTTTTTTCAACAATGCAGTTACTTGGGTTTCATCTGAGAACCACTGAGTTGGAATCTCTGGTGGTAGGGCTCAGGAATGTGTGTGTTTAGTAGGCACCTGGCACTTGGTGATACTTTAGTACAGCCAGATTTGAGACCTACTCCTCTATGCTCTTAAGTCTAGATCATTCCCTGTACTTACCCTCCTGTCAAAATATATCTACTGTGAGTCTCTTGCCTTTGAGACTCAGATTTCAGCTAGCTGTAATTTTGAAAAGTGGTTCGATTTACTTTCAAACTCCCCTTCATTCAGTTATTAATGCCTTCTCTCAAGGGTGTTTGCTTTTTTATTAAAAAACAATTTAATAGACTTTATTTTTTGGGGTGGTTTTAGGTTCACAGCAAAACTGAAAGTAAACATTTAATTTTTAATAAGGCATTCTCCAAGACAATGTAGAAAATACTGCTTTTAAGAAATAGCAATGCTTAGACTTTTCACAAGGAAAGAGTGCACCCATTTAAGGAATATTTTTAAATTGCTGTGGAAAATAGACAAGTTGGGGTAGGACTGGTTACATGCCAACTTGAGTGGTCTAAGAAGTGAGGAGTATGTGTTGGTTTCACTTAATCCTCACGAAACGAATTTTCCATAAGAAAGAGGGTTTGATTACAGGAATAAAAGGGAAAAGTTATTATGCTGGGCAGATGATTTCACAACCTACTACAGAAGTGTACTTCGCAAATTTAATCTTGTTTTGATGGTGCTAATGGCACTGGGTGGAGTAGTCATAGAACCACAATGCCCTGAGACAAAAGGAATGTTTATCTAAGGGTGAACACTCTGTATAAGGTTGGTCTTACATGAAGTTAACTTATAGATTCTTACATAAACTAACACACATTTTCCCTTTCCATTGTAAGTGTCAACTGATTCTTACTTTAGGGATTGGTGAATTGTTCTTCCCTGCTGTGGACATTAGCTGCTGAGATCTTGGGAGGAACTGAATTCATTTTGGTGAGAGACAATGTGTTTAATGAAAATCTTAAGCCTCATTAGCTTAAGATTTGTTTAACATTTAAGATTTATTTAACATCCAATTGTTTAACATTTGGTTGAGGAGAAACCCCTTTTTTGGCTGTTGATTTACAGATTGATAAGACATTGCTCTTACTACAGTGATCAAGGAATTCTGAAAATTGTAGTACTATTAGAATTATGATATTGTCAGGATCTATTCTATGTCAGAGCCCAGCTCAGGGTTTCTCTCTGAGATAGTACAATATGTATTTACAGTTGAAGCAGTGACCCTGAAAATCTGATTGTTGATTGGGAGAAGCACTTTGAGAGTCAGCTTCTTCTGTAATTGGTTGACACTCTTCTTTCTCCATGGAATCAAGTAATAGAGAAATAAATGCAGAGTAAATAGAATTTCATGCTTGTGCAAGTCACTGGCAAGATCATCTTTGGGTCATGCAGGAAGGGAAAATTGCCTGGAAGACATTTTATTTTAGGCTCCCTTCTCTTACTCTCAGTTTGAAGTTTTGTTTTTCAAATCCTCCTCCTTTGCAGAGAGATGTACTGGGAAGGAGGGAACTTTAAACCTAGGGATCAGATGAGCTATTGCAGCATTAATTATCAAATGAATGATTTACTCATGCAGATCTTGAATATTACAAAACTCACCCAAGGCTAATTGTATAAAAGGAGAGAAGATAGTATTTAATATTCTATTCTAATATTAAGTTTATGTATTTATTTATTTAATATTAAATTAGTGTCTACTAATTTTACCTATTGGGCAAAATGGTGAAATAGACAAAGTTTGCCTTAGCATATAAATTACCTCAATTCTGTTGGTTTTCTCTCTTTCTCTCTCTCCTGTTTCCCCCTCATAACTTTTCCTGCTACATTGTATTAATTTTCTAATGCTGCTGTAATAAATTACCTCAGACTTAGAGGCTTAAACCATACAAATGTGTTATCTTATAGTTCTGGAGGTCGGAGTTCTGAAGTCCAAAGTGAATCTCACTGGGCTAAAATCAAGGTGTTGACAGAGTTGTATTCCTTAATGGAGGTTCTAGGGGAGAATCTGTTTCCTAATCTTTCTGGTTTCTACAAGCCACCCACATTCTTTGGCTTATGGCCCCTTTTTCCATCTTCAAGGCCAGCAATGATCTGCCAAGTCTTTTTCATGTTGTGTCACTCTGACCCCCTCTTCTGCCTCCCTCTCACTTTTAAGGGCCCTTGTGATTACATTAGATGATCCAGGATAATCTCTCTATGTTATTGTCAACTGGTTAGCAAGCTTAATTCAATCTGCAGCTTTAATTTCCTTTTGCTGTAGAGCCTATCATAGTCATGGGTTCTGAGGTTTAGGATGTAGATGCATGTTTTTGGGGCTTATGCAGCTGCCACATACATCAAGTGTTCCAGACTTTGATTGTGCTCATTGGCTGCCCAGAATTCCTGACACTAATCCAGGATTGTTACTTTAAAAAAATCTTGTAACATAGGCTGGGCGCCGTGGCTCACGCCTGTAATCCCAGCACTTTGGGAGGCCGAGGCAGGCAGATCACAAGGTCAGAAGTTCGAGACCAACCTGGCCAACATGGTGAAACCCCGTCTCTACTGAAAATACAAAAATGATCTGGGTGTGGTGATGGGCGCCTATAATCTCAGCTACTCGGGAGGCTGAGGCAGAATTCTTCAACTTGGGAGGCGGAGGTTGCAGTGAGCCAAGATCGTGCTACTGCACTCCATCTGGGCGACAGAGCAAGACTTCGTCTTGGGGGGAAAAAGTCTTGTAATATAATGGATAGATAGTAACATGAGACTAGGAGGCAGAAGATGTTGATTGGAAAATAGCCTCTCCACTTATGAGCTGTGTGACCTTGGGCAAATTGTTTAAACTCCTAGAGCCTCATCCTCCTTATTCATGACCCTTTCCTCTCTCCTGTATCAAAGCATACTTGTTCTATATTCTTTCTAGCAAGCCTCAACTAAAATCTGAAGTTAATTTGGAAAAATGCTAATTCAAGCTAAGATATTAATAAGTGGTAATGGTTTCATCCATCACCACTCCCTTCCCTCCCACCTGCACACACATCTACCTTCTCAAGTAGCATTTATATTTTAGTAGGACAAATTTACCTGGAAGGAAATCATTTTATTAAGTGTGCAATGCAAGTAATTGTAGTAGGCTGCTGCCTACCTCTCAAAGCTGGCTTCATCCCTGACGATTTAAGAAGAAAGTATCTGTAGGATGACCAGAGGACCTGGTTTACCTAAGATAGTCCCAGTTTATGCCTGTCACCTCATTTTACTCTCAAATATCCTGGTTTGGGTCATACATCATATGGTCACTTTATTTATTTGGTACTTGTTTATCAATGCCTGCAGTGTATTTATGAAACTTCCTTTCTACCTTTGACTTTCATGAAAGCGGGGGAATTTTAATTACTTTTTATAGTTTTTGCTTCTGTAAGTAGCCTAGAATCTGCATGCCATGGCCTCTGGGTGGCTACTACTGACTAATTCCATATTTCACATTTCAGCCTTCATTATTTTTCCAAGCAAAATTTGTAGACCACCCCTATGGACTGAATTGTGTCCCTCCCCAACCTCATCAAATTTATATGTTGAAGCCCTAATCTGCAATATGACTGTATTTGGAGATAGGCCCTTTAAGGAGGCAATGAAGGTTAAAGGAAGTAATAAGGGTGACTGGAATCCAATAGGACTGGTGCCCTTTTAAGAAGAGAGTGAATTACCTGGGATATACAGGAACAGAGATAATACCATGTAGTTTCTATAGCCTCTAAGCTTTCTAGAATTTTCAGTGACAACTCCAGGTATCTCAAAAATAAGCAGGAATTTAATCTTGCTTATTAGGACAAAGCAAGATGACACTATCTGCAAATCAAGGAGAGAGGACTTAAGAAAATCCCAAACTGCCAATACCTTGATCTTGGACTTCCAACCTCAAGAATTGTGATAAATACATTTCTGTTGTTAAAATCACCCAGTCTGCATTAATTTGCTGTGGCAGCCCTTGCAGACTAAATACACCATCTTTAGAGGAAGCAGTTAGAGACCTTGTTAAAAATGCAGTTTCCTGAATGCTATCCCTATCCCAGACTTACTCAGAATTTCTCTGGTAGGGCTCAAGGAAGCAAATGTTTTCCTCAGACACACTAAACTTGAGAACTACTGAAACAGGGCCTTGGCACTAAAAATTTTTTAAAATCCATGTCTTCATTATGTGAAATCTTTGTTCTCTTTTTTTTTTTTTTTTTTTTTTGAGATGGAGTGTCACTCTCGTTGTTCAGGCTGGAGTGCAATGGCGTGATCTCTGCTCACCGCAACCTCCACCTCCTGGGTTCAAGCAATTCTCCTGCTTCAGCCCCCCAAGTAGCTGGGATTACAGGCATGTGCCACCATGCCTGGCTAATTTTGTATTTTTAGTAGAGACAGGGTTTCTCCACGTTGGTCAGGCTGGTCTCAAACTCCTGACCTCAAGTGATCCGCCAGCCTTGGCCTCCCAAAGTGCTGGGATTACAGGTGTGAGCCACCACGCCCAGCCTCTCTTTATCTCTTTAGGGACTTTTTACCTAGGTAGAAATATTAAATTCCTGCTTATTTTTTATATACCTAGAGTTGTCATAAAACATTCCAGAAAGCTTAGAGGCTATAGAGACTATATGTATGATGAATCAAAAGGGAGAAGAATATATCATTTTAGGGGAAAGTTAGGATCAAGAGTAACCTATAATTGGCCCTTTAAAAAGGTCATCAGGAAAGTTATTAGAGCTGTGTTTAACCATTGCTCACCTCATACCTTCTTCATTTCCTGGAGATAATTAGCAATATTTAGTAATAATACTTTGCCTCTTTCCTTGAGACACTTAAGAAACTTTGGCTTTCAGGTCTTCACCTCTGTGAGAAGCACCCTTGATCACACGTTTAACCCTTCTACCTCTAATACAGATGCACTTAGTCCCCAGATATTTAATCCCATCTCAAAAGAGCTAGATTAGGCACAGGAAAGCTAAGAGACGTGAACTCAGTTGATAAGCATCTTATTCTATAAAGCTTGAGATGTTCATGCCTCAGAAGTTAGGTGCAAACTAGATGTCATTCTCCTGCCTCAGCCTCC
>NW_012117977.1:581974-600274 GCF_000951035.1 Colobus angolensis palliatus | reverse complement strand
GTGATCCACCCACCTTGGCCTCCCAAAGTGCTGGGATTACAGGTGTGAGCCACTGCTCGTGGCTGCATAAAGTATTTCTAAGCAAAAAGATTTTACTGAAATTTTGCAGAGGATATGGAGAACAATTTACATTGCAGCAATGTAGATGACTTCAACATGTACTATAGGCATCACCATTCTTAACCATCTATTAGCTACCACAACCATGTGGAGTTTCACTAGCCTGTCATCAAACCCAGTTTCTGTCTTGCTGATTCTTTCACATTTCTATTTTAAGATCAAAACAGTAAATTTTTTCCTCATCTCATTCGCAGCAACCACTGCCCGCCTGTATTAGTCCATTATCGCATTGCTATAAATAAATATCTGAGACTGGGTGATTTATAAAGAAATGAGTATTAATTGGCTCATGTTTCTGCAGGCTGTACAGGAAGCATAGGAACACCTGCTGCTAGGGAGACCTCAGGAAGCTTCCAGTCATGGCATAAAAAGGGAGCAGCCATCTTACATGGCAGGAGCAGGAGCAAGAGAGAGAGGGGGGAGGTGCCACACACTTTTAAACAAAAAGATCTCCCTTGTCATTTAAGAGAACTCACTTACTATCACAAGGTCAGTACTAAGGGGATGGTGCTAAACTACTCATAAGAAATCCACCCCCATGATCCAATCACTTCCCACCAGACCCCATCTCTAACATTGGGGATTATAATTCGACACATGATTTGGACAGGGATAAATATCCAAACTATATCATTCCACCCCTGGATCCTCCCAAATCTCATATTCTTCTCACATTGCAAAGTACAACCACGCCTTTCTAACAGTCTCTCCAAGTCTTAACTCATTCCAGCATTAACTCAAAAGTCCAAAGTCTCGTGAGAAAAGGCAAGGCCTCTCTATCTATGAGCCTGATAAAATAAAAAACAAGTTAGTTATTTCCAAGGTAAAAAAGATGCAGGTATTAGGTAAAAATTCCCATTCCAAAGAGAGAAATTGGTGAGAAGAAAGGGATTGGAGGCCCCATTCAGGTTTGAAACCCAGCAGGGGAATCATTAAATCTTACAACTCCAAAATAATCTCCTTTGATGCTATGTCCCATATCCAGGGCACACTGGTGCAAGGAGTGAGCTCCCAAGGCCTTGAGCAGCTCTGCCCCTGTGACTTTTCAGGGTTGAGGCCTCACAACTGCTTTTCTGCGTTGATGTTGAGTGCCTGTGACTTTTCTGAGCTGAGGGTGCAAGCTGCTGGTGGATCTATTATTCTGGTGTCTGAAGGATAGTGGCCCTCTTCTTACAGCTTCACTAGGCAATGGCCCAGTGGGGATTCTGTGTGGGGGCTCTGACCCCACATTTCCCCTCTGATTACCCTAGTAGAGGTCCACCATGAGGGCTCTGCCCCTGCAGAAGGTTTCTGCCTGGACATTAAGGCTTTTCCATACATCTTCTTATATCTAGGTTAAGACTCCCAAGCCTCAACTCTTGCCCTCTGTATACCAGTGTGCTTAATACCTTGTGGAATCTGCCAGTGCTTAGAGCTGTACCCTCTGAAGCAGCATCCTGAGCCCCTTTGAACCACAGCAGGAGCTAGAGTCACTGGGATGCAGTGAGGAGTGTCCAGAGGCTGTGCAGGGCAACCAGGCCCTGGTCCTCACCCAGTAAACCATTCTTCCTTTCTAAGCCTCCCAGCCTATGATGAGAGGGGCTGCTGTGAATACATCTGAAATGCTTTTGAGGTCTCTTCCCCATTTTCATGGCTATTAACACTTGGCTCCTTTTTACCTACGAAAATTTCTGCAGCCTGCTCAATTTCCTCCCCTGAAAATGGACTTTTCTTTTTTACTGTATGGCCAGGCTACAAATTTGCCAAACTTTTATGCTCTGCTTCCCCTTTAAATATAGGTTCCAGCTTTAGGTCATTTCTTTGCTCATGTATATGAGCATAGGTTTTTAGAAGAAGCCAGACCACATCTTGAATACTTTACTACTTACAAATTTCTTCTTCCAGATACCCTAAATCATCACTCTCAAGTTCAAGGTTCCAGATTCCTAGGGCAGGGGCACAATATAACCAATTTCTTGTTAAGGCATAACAAAAGTGACCTTTGCTCCAGTTCCCCCCAAATTTCTCATTTCAGTTAGAGACCTGATCAGCCTGGCCTTCACTGTCATATCACTATCAGCATTTTGCTAACAATTATTCAACCGGTCTCTAGGAAGTTACAAACTTTCCCTCATCTTCCTGTCCTCTTCTGAGCCCTCCAAACTCTCCCACCCTCTGCCCCTTACTCAGTTCCAAAGTTGCTTCCACATTTTCAGGTATCTTTAAAGCAATGGTTCACTCCTGGTACTAATTTTATGTATTAGTCAATTCTTGTATTGCTATAAAAAGGAGGTTTAATTGACTTACATTTCTGAAGGATGTACAGGAAGCATAGCAACATCTTCTAGGGAGACCTCAGGGAGCTTCCAATTATGACAGAAGGCAAAGGGGGAACAGGGTTCTTACGTAGCAGGAGGAGGAGCAAGACAGAAAGGGAACAGGGAGGTGTCAGACACTTTTAAACAACTAGATTTCATGAGGCCTTACTCGCTATCACAAGGACAGTACCAAGGTGATGGTGCTAAATCATTAATGAGAAATTCACTCCCATGATCCAATCACTTCCAATTCGACAAGAGATTTGGTGGGGACACAAATCCAAACTATATCACCATCTTAAGACTTAGTGCCACCTGGTTACCTAGATATTTTTGGAGGGGGCGGTTGAGAAAGGTCATTTTCTATCCTTCTACTTTAAACACTTACCAAAGCAGTCTTCCAATCCAATACAATGCTATTCTTGAGAGAAATTCTAGTGACCACATTTGTCTCCAACTCATTTCATAAAAATGTAATTATTGCTGTTACTGTCATAAAGCAGATATGAATATGGCATGACTAAGTGAAAAGAATGTAGTACCAGATGGCGAAGAGAAGAAAACTGTTTTATTGAACTTGACCTGTATATCCAGAACAAAGCTAGGTATTTTATATATGTTGCTTTATTTAGTGCTCACAATAACCATGTGAGGTGTGTCATTATTAGCTCCATATTACAGATGAGAAAAATGAGGACCAGAGAGTTTAAGTGACTTCAGCTACTAAAAAGAAACCTTAGTATTTAAATTGAGATTTCTCTGACTTCTAACTTTATGTAATTTTCACTATACTGACACATGCCTCTGAATCTAGAGTCCGAGTTCCAAAGTTCTATTACTAGTGATCCTTGAAAAAGTCATGTTCACTCTGTGAGTTTCACCTCCTTATGTATAAAACAGAAAGGCTGGATAAAATGGTTTCTAAGGGCTATTTGAGTACAGAAAATATGATGTTCTGTGACCTTTCCTTATGCCACATTTCAAGTGCTCAATAGCCACCTGTGACTAGTGGCCACTCTACTGGGAAGCACAGATACAGAACATTAACTTTATCACAGGAAATTCTATTAGACAGTACTCACACAATAACAAATGTGTTGAGTGAAAAAGAGGACTTAAGCTGTTTAAAATTATTTAATGGGAGATTTAGTATGAGAGGCTTTCCTGAGGAGAGGGACATTTGAGTTCAACTTTCAATCAGAAATAACTAAGCAAATATTCCCAGCTGATAACCTTTCTACAGATACTTCCTACTGTGAGGTAATGTGACTCTTGTTGAGTGACAACTATGAGGTTGTCTAGGACATAAAGGAACTTACCTTCTGCCCTCAATGGACCCAGCCTTGCCTAAGCGAGAGAGAACAGAATAGGGGTAGGTAGGGAGCTGTTTCACAACTGTGCCTGTTAAGGTCAGGATGGTAGAACCTGGGACCATCAATTATTGTAAATGAACTGCACGCGTTTTGAAGTTTACGTACATCTTTTTGTTTTTTTAATATTGGAAGATCCCAGCCTAAGTATCAATATTAAGTTTGATAGGACAATGGTATGATTTATATTGATAGAGTATTAAGAAAAAGAGACCAAGCAGGGGAAAAGCTGAGCAGGGGAAAAGCTGAGCAGGGGAAAAGCTGAGCAGGAGAAAAGCTATCTGTTCTTGCGTGCCTGCATTCTGTCAGAAGCTACATGCTCTGTGAGCTTCTCTAGTCTGCACTGGAGGTGATAATGATAGTTAGATATGCAAACATCTATAGGCAGAAAGTTAAGTTCAAATTCACAACCTGGCCAAGATGAAACCTATGTGGCAATTTGATATATCTTCAAGTTAATTGCCACACAGAATGTATCTTCCTCTGTCTGTTACCGTCTGCCTCTCTTCTTCTATCTCTATTACCTATCATTATCATCTATCATGTATCTGTATCAATTCTCCAGAAGTACTAGGCAGAATCTCCAATGCTGTACACATCCCAAATCATTGCTTTCTGTATATTCCACTCAGGTCTTGATTCTTTCTCTGACCAGGACTCCACAGAGCAAGGTGTAGGAAGGCCAGGTGCTTTTCTACAGTGCCAATGCCATGACCTAGTAATATTTCATATTTACTTTGCAGAGGGAGAAAAGAAAGTCTCCACAATATGAATTTCACTTGATTGATAGATTACATGATATCACCACAATTGGCCATGTCAGTAAAAATCACCAATTAAAAACTGTGTATTTGTATGATAGAAATGGAGGAAAATCAAATTGATTGCATGAACTTTCCAACATTCAGCCAATTACATTAGTATCATGTGAATGTCATGGTATTGCAAATGAGAATGACTCAGTTCTCCAAACACTTCCCAGTTTTTGAACCTTCAGGAACAACCGTGTCAGCCTCTGCGAATCTGCCATCTGTTTGTCTCACTTGTATTATCGATGTGCTTTTTAAATGTCTCCCATTGCTCCCATTCAATCTGTGTTTTTTCTAAGGGAGGGATGATTTGCTTCTGAAGGTGATATTCTCTTTAAAAAGTACCATTTCTTCCTCTTTGATGTAGAATCTTGCTTGTAGCAGCTCCTCAGAGACCTTGACTCACTAGTTATGGCTAGAATCCAGGTCCTGTCCCTCTCAGTTCTCATTGCATGCTCTGAGCTTTGTCAGAGCCATTCTGTATTTGATTTATCTCCTGCCAGGATGGTGGCTACATATTCAATCTGTGTGCCAAGTGCTTCTGAGGTTGCCTTCCCATACCAGATAATTTAATTTCTCCATTTTTAGAAAGCAAAGAGTAAGCTACCTTATTAACTGGAAAGTTGCTTATTCGGGGGATGAGATGATCCCTCTGAATCTTAACAAGAAGCTCATTTTGTTCCTGAGGTTTGGTTCTCCTTCTTAAAGTCTTTCTGCAACTCTCCCATTCCCTACTGCTGTATACATCCTCACATACAGGTACACTGACACGTACTTCCAACTCTTCAAGTTCTGTGAGTTGTTTGAGGCCCAGTTTAAGTCTCCTCTCCTCCATTGATTCTCCTCTAATTAGGAAATCTGAATTTTTTCTCTCTTCTCCTACGGCATCTATTGTCTGCAACACAATTTAACCTTCACTTATTATAATAACTTGTACTATTCTCTTTTAATTAGAGAGTAAATTATTTGAGGGCTCAGTCCATGTATTATATATTTTCTCCTAGTGATTGCTTTATTCATTTATCTATTCAACAAACATTTACTGAACACTTTTATGTTAGATCTTGTGTTAGGTACTGATGCTACAAAGGTGACTACTACAAAAATGAATAAGATATGGTTCCTGCCCTCAAGGAGTACCTGGCCTAGTAGGGGAGATAAACACATAAACATATAAGTGCAGTAATGTACTAGGTACCATAATAAAAGTCAAATTAGGGGACAAAGAAAACACAAAGAAAGGAGTGGGGGCCAGCCCTACTTTAAGGAGGCAGGAATGGCTTCATAAAAGAGATGATGATTGATTGAGCTGGGTTTTCAAAGCTTAATCCACATTTACTTGGCAAGAAACAGGTGTATTCCAAACACTGAGAGAATCAGAAGGAAAGTAATAGGAGCTTGAAAAAGTATGAAACTTACAGAGAAGCTGTAAGTGGTTTGATGCAACTGGAAGGCACTTGGGTGGAGGCTGGTGGTGTAACTAGTGAGATCACACTGGAGAGGTATCTGGAACTGGTGAAGGGCCTTGTCATGTTAAGAACATTGAACCTTAGGCTGCAGGCAAAGGTGAGCCATTGTATGATTTTATACAGAGGAGTTACATGATCTGATTTGTGATTTTAAAAGATTACTCTGATAACATGGAGGCCAATCAGAAGGCTGAAATAATGAGGGACTGATAGACTGAGTACCATAGCAGTAGAAATTGAGAGGAAACACAGATTTTAGAGGTATAGAGAGTCAAACTTGACAGGACTTAGTGATTTATTGGACAGGAAGGACCAGAGACAGGGAAAAGAAGTCTGATGAGTCTCAGGTTTGTGGTTGGGACCTCTGGGTGGGTGGTGGTGCCACTCATTGACACAAGAAACAGGAAAGTAAGCCTACTCCCTCATGGTTCCCCAACCCCCTGCAATCCCATGCAGGTCCATAGTAGGTGCTCAATAAATACATTATATTTATTTAATTTTATTCTGTTAAGAGAGAGGAACATGTCTTGCTTTTTCTTTGTGTTCTGCCATAGTTTATAAGATTTCCAGTAGTTGTAGGGAAATTTCATGGCTTTTTGGTTGCTGCTACCTTGTTCTCTCTGCAGTTAGATCTGGTTTTTCATTTATGTGTCTGTAGTGCAGGTCCTGGATTCATTTTTCAGCTTGCCTTTTTGTTGTTTTTGTTAGTGCTACACACTTCTGATCTTTGTCCATATGTATGATTTAATAATAGTAATCACTCACATTTGAGCAGTGATTTGGAGTTTATGAGGCATGTTCAAATATGATTATCTCCTTTGATCCCTATTACTATACTGTAAAGTAGGCAGTGAAATAGATTTAATTGTTCATGTTTTATAAGTAAAACTAATTTAGCCAGTGGTGATGTGACCTGTCAAAGATCACACAGTAGTAAGTAGCATAACTGGGATTCTGATTGCTTCCATATCCATTGTATTTTAATTTTACAATCTTGATCCTTGCCTTGCTCTCTGCTATCTATGTGCATCCAGACTCCTTATAGTCTGACTGATTTCTGCCCTCCACCTTCTTCTGACCTCTAGTTATTTTCTGTGCCTTAGGTTCACTGTGACCTTCTGTTTCCAGTAATCTCTCTTGCCTTAGACCTGTACCTTACCTTGAATATCCGGATCTATTTTGTCTCTCCAAGTCCAGGCATCTTGCTCTGTCTCTACAGTTCTTTTACTTACATTCCTGGAAGTGACACAGCAGGACTTGCAGATGGATTTGTGGCACTAGAACTTTTCTTCCCAAGAACATAGGGCGACACCCACCTTCAGTCTGTTGGAAGGAAATCTGACCTGAAGAAATACAGGGCATTGGACTATGTTACTTGTAAATTATTTAATTTGTGAATCTGAGCAGTGAAAGATGACAGATATAATGAAGAAGGCAAGTTTTCTAACCCACAGCCTGCCCCTTTTCCAGCACAGATCTCTTTTAAGGTTGTCCAGTGAAGTCCATTGTATGAGCTTCGGTCTCCCTGTGAGCACATGAATCTCTTGATTCAAATGCTTGTGATTGAATATTTTGGAGCATTTAATATTCATGTGATAGCAGCAAACATTTAGTATTCCTATGGTAGCTTTCAAGATGCCTTCTCAACAGTGAAGTAGTTTAGTGTGACTCAGTGGGAGTCAGGGTCCTTAGCACTTTTGAGTTTTACAGTTGAGTAGCAAGTACTTGTGAAATACCTACTGTGTAACAGGGATGTTATAAACAAACACTTTGCCCTTGAGCCTACCATCCAGTTGGTAAGATATATTATACATTTGTTTTATCCTGACTGAGCAGTGTACAACACAATTATAAATCTATGCTAGGAAGTTTGGAACAGAAAATGAGATATGAGCAGAGTTAAGGAAGCTTCCTAAAAATGATGACACTTGAACTGAGCCTTTAAGAGTGGGTAAGACTTTGAATGCAGAGTATGTATGAGTCAGCATTGACGCTGATATTTTGGGATGACAGAATGGCATGATGAAAAACCCATATTTAATTCTTTTGCAAAGAGTATTTTTCTCCATCTCAGGTGACAAGTTCAGGGGGTTGTGTCAAAGCAGGCTTTCTTAGTGATGCCAGATATTACACTGTAAGTTCCCCCAATTCCACAGTTGTTTCTTTTGCAACATGATTTTAGGCTGTGGTGTGAACGTAGCCTAGGAGATCCCTTTCTCAAGTCAGGTTTCAACTCCAAATGAAAACTAACTTTGTACTTTTGAGAGAATTGTTCTAAGAAGACAGTGCTGCTAAAACACGGGCTAGAATAGAAAAGTTAACTTTGCGTAGCTCAGAGATGCAATTTTCTCTTCTTCCTTGGCAAAGATGATGCTGTGACTGGGGAGCCTTCTCAGAGTGACAGAACTGTGTGGGCTGAAGCTCCAGTTTGGTCATGAGGGGGTGGGAGATGGAAATTTTTTTTCTCTATGATGGGTTCTGATGCAGACAACTATATGCTCTGGGAGTTATTGTTGGGGGCCTTGTATGATGTATACCTTGTTTCTCAGTGGAACGTTATGTAGCAAACAGCTTCTGAAATGTGTTTTTGCAAGTGGGGCAGGGGGCACAATGTGCTAAGCAGTAGAAATAATAACTTTTTGAATAGAACTAATTTTTTGGAGCTGTGGCCTTTAGAAATGCTGTATCTGTTATCAAACCTAATTACCTCAACCAGTGTTCTACTTTTTCAAATGTTTTCCTAGATGCTAGGGTAGAATTGAGGTAAGATATTCTCTCTTGCAATTTGGGTAGCTGGAGAGATATTATTAAACAAAAATGGGAAAAGATAGTTTGCCCTTGGCCAACTGTGAACTTGGCAACATATGTCTGTTAATTTCATAACTTCCTATTGGTTTTCCCTCTCCCCTCTTAATATTCTCCCCTGGGGAATCTAGAATCCCCCTCTGTTAAGTCTTTAATGTGACCTCAGTGGTGACTCACAGAGAGAGGGGAGTATGCATGGGATGCAGTATGCAGGAATGGTGGTAGGACTGCCTCATATAAAGGGCTCTGCCTCAATAATGGTAGGAAGTAGTCCAAACATAAGATCCTGAAAGTATAGCAAATTCTTGTCCAGTATGGGCTGTTGTCTATGCCCAAGGATAGAAACTGATCAGTGGAGTCAATCTGGGCTCCTCTTAGGGGCTCACATGTTTTACTTCTGAATAGGCAAGGTGCACACATATTATGAAGAGCTAGAAAAATAATTAAAATGGAGATTAAGGAAAATAATCTCAAGGGCTTGTTCAGGATGGATTCAGTGGGAGAGAAATTAGTATCTAGAGGGTAAAAAAATTGAAGTAGCTAATATGTTTTGAGACCTAACTATATGTCAAGCATTTTTTATAAAATTCTTATTTAATTCTCATGATAAGCCTATGAGGTAGGTAGTTTTACTACTCACACTTTACATATAGGTAAAGTGAGAATAAGTTGCCTAAGGTCAGAGATCTGGTAAATGATTGAACCATTCATTGACTTATTGATTTTTATTGTAGTAAAAACATATAACATAAAATTGACCATCTTAACCAAATACATTCTGAACCAGGATTTATTTTATTATTTATTATTTATTTAACTCATTATTTTTGATTCACAGGGTACATGTGCAGGTTTGTTACAAGGGTATGTTGCATGATGCTAAAGCTTGCACTTCCACTGGTTTATCACACAAATAGTAAACATAATACCCAATAGGAAGTTTTTCAGCTCTTTCCCCACTCCCTTCCTCCCTCTTTTTGGAGTCCCTAGTGTCTATTGTTCCTGTCTTTATGTCCATGTGTACTTAATATTTAGCTCCCACTTATAAGTGAGAAAATGAGAAACTTGGTTTACTGTTTCTGTGTTGGTTTGCTTAGGATAATCCCTCCAGCTACATCCATATTGCTGCAAAGGATATGATTTCATTCCTTTTTATGGCTGCATAGTATTCCATGGTGTGTGTGTGTGTGCACGCACGCATGCGCACATGTGTGTGCATGTGTTGTGTGTATCACATTTTCCTTATCTAATTCACCATTAATGGACACCTAGGCTGATTCCATGTCTTTGCTGTTGGGAATAGTGTTGCAATAAACATATGAGTTCAGGTTTTGTTTTGGTAGAATGATTTATTTTCCTTTGGGTATATACCCAGTAATGGGATTGCTGGGTTGAACGTAGTTCTACTTTTAGTCCTTTGAGAAAATTCCAAACTACTTTCCACTGTGGCCGAACTAATTTACATTCCCACCAATGGTGTATAATTGTTCCCTTTTCTCCACAGTGACACCAACTTCTGTTATCTTCTGACTTTTTAATAATAACCATTCTGACTGCTGTGGCATGGTCTCTCATTGTGGTTCTGATTTCCATTTCTCTGATGATTAGTGATGTTGAGCGTTTTTTCATATGCTTGCTGACCTCTTGTATGTCTTCTTTTGAAAAGTGTCTGTTCATGTCCTTTGACTACTTTTTAATGAGGTTCTTTTTCTCCTTTTTGACTTGTTAAGTTCCTTATAGATTCTGAACCAGGATTTATGTTTAATTGTATTTATAAAATAAAATTATTGAATTAGGAAAATAAATGTCAGATGGGAGGTAGGACTAACTTGCAGCTCCCACTTGGTTGAACAGAACAGCATGTGGAGACTGACATCGTAAACATTTGCTCCAAGAACTACCGCAGGAACATGCTAGGAAAACTGAAAGAATTCACAGACCCTTTGAAAGAAGTGGCTTGCTGCTGCACGTTCCATGAGACAGCCAAAAAACTGAATGCCCAAAGTGTGAGAGAAGGAAAGTACACCTCTGAACACATATCCTCACTGGGGAACCTGAAAATCCACATCACAGGAGAAGTATTTAGCCTTACCTAGAGCTGAAATGAATCTAGAGAGATGAGTGAAATATAAAAGTAGAATAAGCAACAACAGGGAGAGCCCTGTAGGCACTCCTGGTCCCCAGGGATGATCAGGGGAGCCAATTCTGACTTTATCTCACAGGGATCTTTGGGGAGGACTGCCAGTAGAATTGGGGAAGGACCACAGGGATAAGGAAACTTCTAGCTAGACTTTGTAATAATTTTGACTGAGCACAAATTTTTCTGGGCAGAATGTAGTGGGGTTTAAGGGGGCAAATGGGAAGTGCAGATATTAGCACAGAAGCCACAGCAGGCAGGGAGGGGTGAGGCCTGAAAGCCCTGCTTGTTTTCTCAGTGGGGAGGTTTGTATCCTGGGGCAAGATCTCAGCCCTGCTCACTGGCTGCCTGGATATAAACTCTGTGCTTGTTGGTGGGGCACAGTGGGAGTGAGACTGGCCTTGCTGGCTGCATAGGAGGTGGGTGAGGCCTTTTACTACAAACTTTCCCCCACTTCCATGGTGACCTGTATGATGCAGCAGACGCAGCCATAATCCCCCTGGGAACATAACTTCACTGGCCTGAGAACCACACCCGCATCCCCCACAGTGGCTGCAGCAAGCCCTGCCCAAGGAGAGTCTGAGCTCAGACACATCTACCACTGTCCCCACCTGATAGTCTTTCTCCACATTTCCTTGTAGCCAAAGACAAATGATATAATCTATTGGGAGCTCTATGGCCCTGCCCATTGCCTGAGAAACCTGAATACTTATCCAGTTGACCTTAAGACTAGCTTGTATCCACCCCTATACTGTTGCAGCTGATGCTGTCCTAAAAGCACTGTCTCCTGGCTAGAGGCCAGCCAACTGAAGCCATTACAACAACTCATAAAAGAATAACTCTGCTCCGGCTGGGTGCAGTGGCTCCTGCCTATAATCCCAGCACTTTGAGAGGCCGAGGTGGGTGGATCACGAGGTCAGATCAAGACCATCCCAGCTAACACAGTGAAACCCCATCTCTACTAAAAATACGAAAAAAAAAAAAAAAAAAGCCAGGCATGGTGGTGGGCACCTGTAGTCCCAGCTACTTGGGAGGCTGAGGCAGGAGAATGGTGTGAACTTGGGAGGTGGAGCTTGCAGTGAGCTGAGATCGCACCACTGCACTCCAGCCTGGATGACAGAGCAAGACTCCATTTAAAAAAAAAAAAAAAGATTAACCCTGCTCCAAGAAAGGAGAAAATAATAGGTAATTTCATCGCTTGTAACATCTTGGCTAACCAGAGGTCCTGAGTCTGTCCATGAGACACCTTCACTGCTAGTACAACCAGCATTTGAGAAAACCAATGCACTAAACAAAACTACAACCAAGGACCCTCACAGAGTCCACTTTATTCTCCTGCTACCTCCACCAGAGTGGGTACTGGTATCTATGGCTCAGAGACCTGAAGACGAATCACATCACAGGACTCTGTGCAGATACTCCCCAGTACCAACCTGCAACCAGGTAGCTCCATTAAGTGGCTAGACCCAGAAGAATAATAACAATCATTGCATTTCAGGTCTCAGGAAGCTCCATCCCTTGGGGAAGGGGAAGAGCACCATATCAAGGGATCAACTCATAGGACAAAAGAACCTGAACAGCAGCCCTTGAGCCCAAGATTTTTCCTCTGACATAGTCTACCCAAATGAGAAGGAACCAGGAAAGCAATTCTAGTAATATGACAAAACAAGGTTCTTTAACACCCCCAAGATCACACTACCTCACCAGCAGTGGATTCAAACCAAGAAGAAATCCCTGAATTTCCAGAAAAAGAATTCAAAAAGTCAATTACTAAGCTACTTAAGAGGCACCAGAGAAAGGTGAAAACCAACTTAAAGAAATATTTAAAAATACAGAATATGGATGCAATAATCACCAGAGAAATAGCGAAAATAAAAAGTAATAATAACTTCTGGAAGTGAAAGACATACTTAGAGAAATGCAAAATATACTTGAAGGTTTCAACAACAGAATCAAAGAAGTAGAAGAAATAACTTCAGAGCTCAAAGACAAGGCTTTCAAATTAACCCAATCTGACAATGACAAAGAAAAAAAGAATTAAAAAAACACAAAGCCTCCAGGAGTTTGGGATTATGTTATGTTACCAAACCTAAGAATAATTATAATTGATGTTCCCAAGGAGGAAGAGAAATCTAAAAGATTAGGCAAGTTATTTGAGGGAATAATTGAGGAAAATTTCCCTGGCCTTGCCAGAGACCTAGACATCAAAATAGAAGAAGCTCAAAGATCACCCAGGAAATTTATTGCAAAAAGATAATCGCCTAGACACATAATCATCAGATTATCTAAAGTCAAGACAAATAAAAGAATCCTAAAAGTTGTGAGACAAAAGCATCGGGTAATGTATAAAAGAAAAACTATCAGATTAACAGCAGATTTCTCAGCAGAAACCATACAAGCTAGAAGAGATTGGAGTTTTATCTTTAGCCTCCTTAAACAAAACAATTATCTGCCAAGAATTTCATATCCAACAAAACTAAGCTTCATAAATGAAGGAAAGATAAAAGTTTTTGTTTTTGAGACAAACAAATGCTGAGAGAATTTGCCGCTACCAAGCCAGTACTAAAGTTCTACATCTTGAAACAAAACCTTAAAATACATCAAAATAAAACCCCTTTAAAGCATAAATCTCACAAGGCCTATAAAACAATAATAAAATGAAAAAATCAAGGTATTCAGGCAACAACTGGCATGATGAATAGATAGTACCTCACATGTTAATACTAACATTGAGGGTAAATGGTCTAAATGCTCCACTTAAAAGATACAGAATGGCAGAATGGATAAGAATTCACCAACCAAGTATCTGCTGTGTTTAAGAGACTCACCTAACACATAAAGACTCATGTAAACTTAAGGTAAAGGGGTGGAAAAAGATATTCCAAGCAAATAGACACCAAAAGCAAGCAAAAGTAGCTATTCTTGTACCAGACAAAACAGACTTTAAAGCAGCAACAGTTACAAAGACAAAGAGGGACGTATAATGATAAAAGGACTAGTCCAGCAGGAAAATATCGCAATCCCAAATACATATGCATGTAACATTGGAGCTCCCAAGTTTATAAAACAATTACTAATAGAACTAAGAATTGAGATAGACAGCAACACAATAATAGTCAGGGACTTCAATACTCAACTGACAGCACTAGACAGGTCATCAAGAGAGAAGGTCAACAAAGAAACAGTGTACTTAAACTATACCCTAGAAAAAATGGACGTAACAGATATTTACAGAACATTCTGCCCAACAACACATCATCAGCACATGGAACATTCTATTCATTAGCACATGGAACATTCTCCAGGATAGACCATATGACAGGGCACAAAACAAGTCTCCATACATTTGAGAAAATTGCAATTATAACAAGTACTCTCTCAGATCACAGTGGAATAGAATTGGAAATGAACTCCAAAAGGAAGCATTAAAACCATGCAAATACATGAAAATTAAATTATCTGGTCCTGAATGATCATTGGGTCAATAATGAAATCAAGATAAAAATTAAAAAAATTATTTGGATTGAACGATAATAGTGACACAACCTTTCAAAACCCCTGGGTCACAGCAAAAATCGTGTTAAGAGGAAAGTTCATAGCCTTAAATGCCTACATCAAAAAGTCTGAAAGAGCACAAATAGGTAATCTAAGGTCCCATCCCAAGGAACTAGAGAAACAAGAACAAACAAAACCCAAATCCAGCATGAGTAAAAAAATAACAAAGATCAAAAGAACAAAATTGAAACAAAAAATACAAAAGATAAATGAAACAAAAAACTGGTTCTTTGAAACAATAAACAAAATTGATAGATTATTACTGAGATTCACCAAGAAAATAAGAGAGAAGATCCAAATAAGCTCAATTAGACATGAAGTGGGAGGTATTTCAACTGATACCACAGAAATCCAAAAGAACATTCAAGGCTGCTATGAACACCTTTGTGTGCACAAACCAGAAAATCTAGAGGTGATGGATAAATTCCTGGAAATATACAACCTTCCTAGGTTAAAACAGGAAGAAACAGAAACTCTGAACAGACCAATAATAAGCAGTGAGATTGAAATGGTAATAAAAATGGCCAACAAAAGCAACAACAACAGAAAGTCCATGACCACATGGATTCACAGCTAAATTCTATCAGACATTCAAAGAAGAATTACTACCAATCCTATTGACACTATTCCAAAAGATAGAGAAAGAAGGAATCCACCCTAAATTATTCTGTGAAGCCTGCATCACCCTAGTGCCAAAACTGGTAAAGGACATAAGAAAGAAAAAGAAAACAGACCAATATCCTGGGTGAACATAGATGCAGAAATCCTCAACAAAATACTAGCAAACCAAATCCAACATCATATCAAAAAGATAATCCACCATGAACAGGTGGGTTTCGTATCAGGGATGCAGAATGGTTTAACATGCACAAGTTAATAAATGTGATGTACCACATAAACAGAATTTAAAAGAAAAATCACATGATTATCTCATGATTATCTCGATAGATACAGAAGAAGCGTTTGACAAAATCCAACATCCCTTAATGATTAAACCCTTCAGCAAAATCAGCATAGAAAATACTTACCTTGAAGTAATAAAAGCCATCTGTGACAAACCCACAGCCAGCATTATACAGAATGGGGAAAAGTTGCCGACATTCCCCCTGAGAACTGGAACATGATGAGGATGCGCACTTTCACCACTTCTATTCCACATAGAACTGGAAGTCCTAACCAGGTCATTCAGATAAGAGAAAGTAATAAAGGGCATCCAAATCAGTAAAAAGAAAGTCAAACTGTCACTGTTCACTGATGATATGATCATATACCTAGAAAACCCTAAAGACTCATTCAAAAAGCTTCTAGAACTGATAAATGTGTTTAGTAAAGTTTCAGAATATAACATCAATGAACAAAAACTAGTAGCACTCCTTTACACCATCGGCGACCAATCTGAGAATCAAATCAAGAACTCAACCCGTTTTAGAATAGCTGCAAACAAATAAAATACTCAGGATGACACCTAACCAAGGATGTGAAAGACCTCTACACGGAAAACTACAAACCACTGCTGAAAGAAATTATCAGTGACACAAACAAAAGGAAGCACATCCTATGCTCATGGATGGGTAGCATCAATATTGTAAAAATGACCATATGGCCCAAAGCAATCTACAAATTCAATGCAATTCCCATCAAAATACCATTATCATTCTTCACAGCAGTGGAAAATACAATCCTAATTTGGAACAAAAAAGCCCAGCCTGTATAGCTAACACAAGACTTAGCAAAAAGAACAAATCTGGAGGCATCACATTACTCGACTTCAAACCTTAGTGTAAGGCTATAGTCACCAAAACAGCATGGTACTGGTATAAAAATAGGCACACAGACCAATGTAACAAAATAGAGAACCCAGAAATTAAGCCAAATGCTAACAGCGAACTGATCTTCAACAAATCAAACAAAAACATAAAGTGGGGAATACACACCCTATTCAACAAATGGTGCTGGCATAATTAGCAAGCCACATGCAGAAAATGAAACTGGACCCTCAACTCTCACCTTATACAAAAATCAACTCAATATGGATTAAAGACTTAAATCTAAGACCTGAAACCATAAAAATTCTAAAAGATAACATTAAAAAAAATCCTTCTAGACATTGGCTTAGGGAAAGACTTCATGACCAACAACCCAAAAGCAAATGCAACAAAAATGAAGATAAATAGCTGGGATTTAATTAAACTAAAAAGCTTTTTCACAGAAGAAGAAATAATCAGCAGAGTAAACAGAAAATGGGAGAAAATCTTTGCAAACTATGAATCTGACAAAGGACTACTATCCAGACTCTACAAGGAACTCAAACAAATCAGTAAGAAAAAAAATACAAATTATCCCATCAAAAAGTGGGCTAAGGACATGAATAGACAATTTCAAAAGAAAACATACAGATGGCCAACAAACATGAAAATATGCTCAACATCACTAATTATCAGGGAAATGCAAATCAAAACAGCAGTGCAATACCACCTTACTCCTGCAAGAATGGCCATAATTTAAAAATCAAAAAATAATAGATATTGGTGTGGATGTTGTGAAAAGGGAACACTTTTACACTGCTGGTGGGAATGTAAACTAGTATGACCACTGTGGAAAACAGTATGGAGATTCCTTAAAGAACTAAAAGTAGATCTACCCTTTGATCCGGCAATTGCACTACTGGGTATCTACCCAGTGGAAAAGAAGTCATATGAAAAAACACTTGTACATATATGTTCATAGCAGCACAATTCACAATTGCAAAAATATGGAACTAGCCCAAATGTCTACCAATCCACATTTTCTAGATTTAAAAAATGTGGTTTATATACACCATGAAATACTAGTCAACCATAGACAGGAACAAAATAATGGCATTTGCAGCAACCTGAATGGAGTTGGAAGCTATTCTTTTGTTTTGTTTTTTAATTTTTGATTTTTTTTTTGAGATGGAGTATCACTCTATCCCCCAGGCTGGAGTGCAGTGGTGCAATCTTGGCTCACTGCAAGCTCTGCCTCCTGGGTTCATGCCATTCTCCTGCCTCAGCCTCCTGAGTAGCTGGGACTACAGGCGCTCGCCATCATGCCCAGCTAATTTTTTGTATTTTTAGTAGACACAAGGTTTCACCGTGTTAACCAGGGTGGTCTTGATCTTCTGACCTCATGATCTGCCTGCCTCGGCCTCCCAAAGTGCTAATATTACAGGTGTGAGCCACCATGCCCAGCCAGAAGCCATTATTCTAAGTGAAGTAACTCATGAATGGAAAACTAAGCATCATGTATTCTCACTTATAAGTGGGAGCTATGAGGACACAAAGGCATAAGAATGACAGTGCTCTTTGGGGACTCAGGGGGAAGGGTGGGATGTGGATGAAGGATAAAAGACAACACATTGGGTACAGTGTACACTGCTCAGGGGATGGGTGTGCCAAAATCTCAGAAATTTCCACGAAAGAACTTATCCATGTAACCAAACACCACCTGTTCACACACAAAAAAAACTATTGAAATACAAAATAAAATAATTATTTAGAAAAGGTGCCTTTTTTTTGGTGTACACTGGTATGAGTTTTAACACATATACAGGTTCATGAAAGTACCATCACAATGAGGATACAAAACAATTTTATCTCCCTAGAAAACTCTGTCATGCTAGTCTTTTACTCTTACACCCTCTGCCAGTTATTCCATCACTATGATTTGTCTTTCCCAGAAAGTTGTATACATGTACTCATACAATATATAACCTTTCAA
>NW_012117977.1:564042-575710 GCF_000951035.1 Colobus angolensis palliatus | reverse complement strand
ACCTCAGTTCAAAATGCAGAAATCACCGGTCTTCTGTGTCCTTCGCGCTGGGAGTTGGAGACTGCAGCTGTTCCTATTCGGCCATCTTGCTCCGCCCATGATTGGTCCTTTTCAGTCAGCAAAATTCTTTAGAGATTTATCCAGGTTGTGCATGTCCATTCCTTTTTATTGCTGGGTAGTATTCCATTGTATGGATGTACCACTGTTTGTTTATCCATTCATCTGTTAATAGTCATTTGGATTGCTTTTGATTTTTGGCAATTATCAACAGAACCTCTATAAATATTCATGTGCAGATAATCTGAAGAGTTGGATTGCTTGTTCATATGGTAAGTGTATGTTGAACTGTACAAGAAATGGCCAACTCATTTTCCAGAGTAGCTGTACCATTTTGCATTTTCATAAGTGATATATGAGAATTGTAGTTTCTCTACATCCTGATTGGCCCTTGCTATTGTCAGTATTTTTTATTTTAGCTAGTCTAATAGATACATAGTGGTATCTCATCATGGTTTCAATTTGAATTTCCCTAATGGCTAATAATGTTGGATGTCATTTTATTTTAATTAATTAAGCCATTTGCCATTTATCTTCAGTGAAGTATCTGGTCAAGTCTTTTGCAAATTTTTGTATCAGATTGTTTTTCTTACTATTGAGCTTTGAGAGTTCTTTATACATTTTGTATATAAGTCTTTTGTCAGATATGTGATTTGGACTTATTTATTTATTTTGAGACGGAGTGTCACCCTGTCGCCCAGGCTGGAGTGCAGTGGCACGATCTCAGCTCACTACAAGCTCTGCTTCCCAGGTTCACATCATTCTCCTGCCTCAGCCTTCTGAGTAGCTGGGACTACAGGCGCCTGCCACCACTCCCGGCTAATATTTTGTGTGTGTTTTCAGTAGAGATGGGGTTTCACTGTGTTAGCCATGATGGTCTCGATCTCCTGACCTTGTGATCTGCCTGCCTCGGTCTTCCAAAGTGCTGGAATTACAAGCATGAGCCACCGAGCCCAGCCGAGATTTGCACTTTTTATCTTAGTTCGTAGCTTATCTTTTTTATTCTCTTAATAGTGTGTTTTGCCAAACACTCTTCTATCAACTTTAAATTCAATAAAGTAGACTTTCTTTTATAGATTATATTTTTGGTATCATATCTAAGAACAATTTATAATAATAAAAAACAGATATAAAATTACTTAGCAATAGTGTCCCTGAATAATTTTAATAATGTTATTGAGGCATATTTTGTATATGATGTAATTCGCTCTTTTAAAGCATACAATTCAATGATATTTTAGAACCAAATTTACCAAGTTCTACAACCATCATCATGAATCAGTTTTAGAACCTTTTTTATCACCCCAATATGATCATATCTATATATATTTACTGTTATCTCCATTGACCCATAAACCTGCTCTAGGAAACCACTAATCTACTTTCTCTGTAGTTTTTCTGGCACTATTTATCTTTATTAAAAATCTTACATTGTGGCAAAAACATATAACATAAAATTTACTGTTTTAACCATTTATAAGTATACAGTCCAGTAGTATTAATTATATTCACATTATTGTTTTACCAATTTCTAGAACCTTTTCATCTTGCAAAACTGAAACTCTATGCCCTTTAAACAACAACTCCCCATTTGCCCTTGTCTACAAGCTCTTGGCAGCCACCATTCTGCTTTCTGTTTCTATGAAATTGACTTCTCTAGATACCTCTTATAAGTGGAATTGTACAATAAATGTCTTTTTCTGACTGGCTTATTTTACTTAATGTAACGTTCTCAGATTCATCCATATTGCAGCATGTATCAGAATTTCTTTCCTTTTTGAGGCTGAATAATATTCACCCTTAAAATAATATTGTATGAATATATCATATTTTGTTTATCCATTCATCTATCAATAGACACGTGGGTTGCTTCTACCTTGTAGCTATTGCAAATGATTCTGCTATGAACATAGGAGTACAAATATCTCTTTGAGACTTTGTCAGCATCATTATTTTGAAAAGACAGTATTGTCCCCATTAAATGGAATCTTCACCTTTGTTAAAATCAATTTACTATGTGCACATGAATCGAATTCTGGATTATCTGTTTTCTTTCATTGAGATATATATTTATCTTTTTGCCAATACCAATGTTAATATTTTAGTTCTTTTTTTTTTTTTTTTTTTTTGGAGAGAGAGTCTCGCTCTGTTGCCCAGGCTGGAGTGTAGTGGTGCAATCTCAGCTCATTGCAAACTCCACCTCCTGGGTTCACGCCATTCTCCTGCCTCAGCCTCCTGAGTAGCTGGGACTACAGGCACCCGCCACCATAATTTTTTGTATTTTTAGTAGAGACGGGGTTTCACTGTGTTAACCAGGATGGTCTCAATCTCCTGACCTCATGATCTTCCCACCTCAGCCTCCCAAAGTGCTGGGATTACAGGCGTGAGCCGCCACGCCCAGCCAATATTTTAGTTTTATAGCATGTCTTAAATTTGGGTTGTATGAGTCTTCTAAATTTGTTTTTTCTCCAAAATATCTTTGGCTACTTTAGTCCTTTGCCTTTTCATATAATTTTAGAATCAGCTTGTCTACATCTACAAAAGACCTAGTGGGGTTTCATTAAATTTATTACTTAGGAGAGAATTAAACATCTAAACACTCTTTCATCTAAAGATCTTTTGTGGAGTCTTTAAATCCAAGAACATTTTATGTCTCTCCATTTATTTAAGTCTTCTTTGATTTATTTTATCAAAATTTTGTATTTTCAAGGCCTCAATGCACAGCAAAATTATCTTAAGTGTTTGTAAACTACAGATCTGAGGTATTACCTGGGAATATGTATTGTTAACAAACACTCCTGGTAATTCTGATGAAACAGATCCACAGAATGGTAGGCTGAGCGGAGTTTTACTTCTCTAGTTAGTGTCTCTGTATTAAAATCTACAGAGAATATTTTTCTTTCAGCCTTAGCACCAGGAAAGGTTTATTTCTTATGAATATCTAATATGCAGTTATCATATGGATAGTACAAGTATGTAAACTTGGCATATTACTTCTGTTTTCTTTGTTGGCTTCTAGTTTTTATCTTTATATCAGAATAGTAAGTATTTTTTTTACCATAGAAGATTAGATTATTATGGGACTCATATGATAAATATTGACTGAGCACTTACTGTGCGCCACACACTTTTTATAGACATACAGGCATACCTCAGAGATGTTGAGGGTTGAGTTCCAGACCACCTTAATAAAGTGAAAGTCACAATAAAGCAAGTCACACAAAGTTTTTGGTTTCCCGGTGCATATAAAAGTTATATTTACACTGTACTGTAGTCCATTAAGTGTGTAATATCATTATATCTAAAAATGTGCATGTCTTAAAAATACTTTATTGCTAAAAAATGCTAGTGATTATCTGAACCTTCAGCAAGTTGTAATCATTTTGCTGGCAGAGGGCCTTGCCTCTTTATTGACAGCTGCTGACTGATTGGTGGTTGCTGCAGGTTGGGGTGACTATGGTAATTTATTAAAATAAAACAAGAATGAAGTTTGCCACATTGACTCTTCAAAAAAGTTTTCTCTGTAGATGCTGATTAATAACATTTTACTCATAGTAGAACTTTTCTTCAAAATTGAAGTCAGTCCTCTCAAACCTTGCTGCTGCTTTATCAATTAAATGTATTTAATATTCTAAATGTTTCATTATTTCAGCAATGTTCACAACTTCTTCATCAGGAGCACATTTCATCTCAAGAGACCACTTTCTTTACTCATCCACAAAAAGCAACTTCTTATTCATTCAAGTTTTATCATGTGATTGCAGAAATTCAGTCACATCTTCAGGCTTCACTTCTAATTGTGGTTCCCTTGCTATTTCCACTACATCTGTGGTTATTTTCCCCCATGAAATCTTGAACCCCTCAAAGTCATCCGTGGGGTGTTGGAATCAACTTCTTCCAGACTGTTAATCTTGGTATTTTGACCTTCTTCCATGAATCACAAATGTTCTTAATGGCATCTAGAGTGGTGAATCCTTCCCAGAAAGTTTTCAATTGACTTTGCCAAAATCCATCAGAGGAATCACTATCTATGGTAGCTACAGCCTAATGAAATGCATTTCTTAAATAATAAGACTTAAAATTGAAATTACTCCTTGGTCCATGGGCTGAAGAATAGCTATTGTGTTACCAGGCATGAAAACAACAATAATCTCCTTGTACATCTCCATCAGAGCTCT
Source organism: Colobus angolensis palliatus (assembly GCF_000951035.1). Taxonomy (NCBI): domain Eukaryota; kingdom Metazoa; phylum Chordata; class Mammalia; order Primates; family Cercopithecidae; genus Colobus; species Colobus angolensis. The sequence goes on along the minus strand of NW_012117977.1, from coordinate 571,475 downwards.
TGGGTGACTAAGTGCATGTCTCAATAAACAGTAATATTTTCAAAGGAATCTTTTTTTCTTGAGCAGTAGGCATCAACAGTGGGCTTAACACATTCAGAAAACCATGCTGTAAACAGATGTACTGTCATCCTGGCTTTGTTGTTTCATTTATAGAGCACAGGCAGATTTAGTATAATTCTTAAGGGCCCTAGGATTTTCAGAATGGTAAATGAACTTTGGCGTCAGTTTAAAGTCACCAGCTGCACTAGCCCGTAACAAGAGAGTCAGCCTGTCCTTTGAAGCTTTGAAGCCAAGCATTGACTTTTCCTTTTTAGCTATAAAAGTCGTAGATGGCATGTTCTGCCGATGAAAGGCTGTTTTGTCTATATTTAAAATCTTCTGTTTAGTGTAGCCAACTTCAGTATTTACTTTAGCTAGATTTTCTGAATTACTTGCTGCACTTTTTATATCAGCACTTGCAGCTTCACCTTGCACTTTTGTATCACGAAGATGGCTTCTTTCCCAATCATCACGAACCAACCTCTGCTAGCTTCCAACATTTCTTCTGCAGCTTCCTCACCTTTCTCAGCCTTCATAGAACTTCTGAAGGGAGTTTGGGCCTTTCTCTAGATTTGGCTTTGGCTGAAGAGAATGTTGTGACTGGTTATTTTGTATCCAGACCACTCATACTTTTCTCCATATGAGCAATAAGGCTGTTTTGCATTCCTGTCATTTGTGTGTTCACTGGAGTAGCACTTTTAATTTTCTTCAAGAACCTTTCCTTTGCATTCACAACTTGACTAACTTTGGCACAAGAGGCCTAGCATTTGGCCTGTGTCAGCTTTCCATGTGCCTTCCTCACTAAGATTAATTATTTATAACTTCTGATTTAAAGTAAGAGAGGTACAGCCCTTTCACTTGAACACTTAGAGGCTGTTGTAGACTTATTAATTGGCTTAATTTCAATATTTTTATGTCTCAGGGAATAGGGAGTGCCAGGGACAGGGAGAGAAATGAGGGAATGGCCAGTTGGTGGAGCAGTCAGAATACACACAACATTTATCAATTAAGTTCACCATCTTAATATAGACTTGATTCATTGCACCCCAAAACAATTACAGTAGTAACAACAAAGATCACAGATCACCATAGAAGATACGAAAAGTTTGAAATATTGCGAGAATTACCAAAATGTGACACAGAGATACAAAGTGAGCACACGCTGTTGGAAAAATGGTGCCGATAGACTTGTTCTATATGAGGGTGCCACAAACTTTCAATTTATTTTAAAAAAGAAACCCAATGCAGTATTTGTGAAGCACAAAAAAATGAGGTATGCCTGTACATACCTCAAAATAACCCTATGTAGTAGGTACTGTTTTTTCCCCACTTTATAAATCAGGAAACTAAGGCTCAGTGAGATTCTATAACTTATTTAAGATTGTACATCTAAGGCCGGGTGCAGTGGCTCACGCCTGTAATCCCAGCACTTTGGGAGGCCGAGGCAGGCAGATTATAAGGTCAGGAGATCAAGACCATCCTGGCTAACACGGTGAAACCCCATCTCTACTAAAAATACAAAAAAAATAGGGAGGTGTGGTGGTGGGTGCCTGTAGTCCCAACTACTCGGGAGGCTGGGGCAGGAGAATGGCATAAACCTGGGAGGCAGAGCTTACAGTGAGCTGAGATTGCACCTCTGCACTCCAGCCCGGGTGACAGGGCAAGACTCTGTCTCAAAAAAAACAAAAAACAAAAAAAAAGATTCTACATCTAAACTGGGATGTAAATTTGATTTTTTGACTTTATAGCCCAAGATCGTAACCATTAAAACTATGTTATTCAGGATGGGCCATTATGTTGCAGGAACAAACAACTTTGAAACTTATTGCTTAAAATAACAAAGGTTTATTTCTTGTTCTTGCTACATATTTTTGGTTGCCTGAAGGTCTGATTCATGTCATCATCACTCCAGGATTCAGGCTGACAGAGCAAATGCTATTACTAGCATTGTTGGTCACCTTGACAGAGGGGAAGAAGAGAGTTTGTGATATATTACTCATTGACTCTTAAAGCTTCTACCCATAAATGACATATAGTCATTTCCACTCAGGCATTGTTGGCCAAAGCCAGTCACATGGAGATACCTAACAAGTGTGTGTTGAGGGGTGGGACTCGGGGTCAGGCCTGGAATGGAATCTCACTATAATGCTGGGAAGGAGGAGAAATGTAGGTATTTGTGGAGGAGTCCTAATGACTACCACAGCAGTTTTCAAAGGTGTTTATTGATATAAAACTATTACCATGATTATTAATGTTATTCTTACCTAAGAAGCAATGAGGTGGGTTTACATTTTTTGGCATGGTCTCTTTTATAAATCATATCATAAAGCCTACTTATGTGCTACAATTAAATAAAACAATAAATATATAAAACAAAGCAAATAACTGAGCAAGTTAGAATCTGAGCTGTTTTAATGGACAGATTTGAATGTAGCTTTCTTCTCATAGAAGGGTATGGTTTTTACCTTCTAGAAATATATTAAAAGAAAAAATGACACTAGAAGGAATTAAAGTTTAATAAATGGGGTTATATATACAAATTGGAAGAAATGCTGTAAACAGTTAAAGAAGTTTACTCTGCTTTTGGGTCTGGCTGATTTGAGAGAAATTCCATGCATGTAATTGTCACAATGCCTAACACAGCTCTTTATAATTGTTATAGTGCTCCTACAGAATTACATGAACTAATACATGTGAAAGAGCTTTCTGTAAACTGTAAATACTTTGCAAATGTAGTCATTATTATTGCATAATCTTATTTGGTCCTTACAATTAGCCTGTGAAGTGGATATAATGCTGTTTGTTGTTGTTGTTTTAATTGTTCCCATTTTATAGTTGAGGGAACTCAGGTGTATTAAACTTCTCTCCATGGTCGTGTGGTTGGTAAACAGAAAACTCAGAGTAGGACTCCACCCTGTGACTCCTAGGTCAGCCCTTTATCCACTGCACAGTGCTGCCTCTCCAGCCAAATTTTTGGGTGTAACTTAAATACATAAGAGAAATTTAAAATGACCCAGTTGAAAGAGTAAAGAGTGGCTGGTCACGGTGGCTCATCCCTGTAATCCCAGCACTTTGGGAGGCCAAGGGGGACAGATCACGAGGTCAGGAGTTTGAGACCAGCCTGGCCAATGTGGTGAAACCCTGTCTCTACTAAAAATACAAAAATTACCTGGGTGTAGTGGCAGGCGCCTGTAATCCCAGCTACTCAGGAGGCTGAGGCAGTAGAATTGCTTGAACCCGGGAGGCGGAGGTTGCAGTGAGCTGAGATTGCCCCGTTGCACTCTAGCCTGGGCGACAAGAGCAAAACTCTGTCTCAAAAAAAAAGAAAGAAAAGAAAGAGTAAAGAATTCTCAGTTTTCCAAAAACACAGTGGGCATTGTGCAGGCAAAGAAGTCAAGGAAACAGAACCTAATGCCTTCTGATAAGGAACTCCTGAAAGGACTGAATATTCTAAAGCCTAACATTAATAGTGAGAAAATGGTCTTTCCAAGGGGCCAATTAGAGGCTTGATAACCTGATATATTTTACAGAATGTCACAGCTCAAGAAGGCTGAAGAAAAGTAGTTATGCCTACCTTGAAGAATTGCTCAAACTGAGTTAGGAGCATTGCTTCCATTTTTATGAAAGAGAATGCTTTTCTAATTTTAGAGTTCTTCAAGAGGTGGATGGGCTTTTGTGCAGAGGGAAGCTTTTCCCAGTGCTCATCTCAAGGGGTGCCTTGAGGATATAAGCATTTTATATCCTGTTTGGAAAAGGAAGACAATGTGGTAGAAATAAAAAAATGAGTTTGCATAAAAAGTTATCTCCCCCAGAAGAGATGGTAGAAATAGGGTTCTACAGCCATACTTATTACTTTTTTCCTGTTATAGAGCTATGTGTTAGCAGTTTAATGTAGTTATTTGGATCCTTTAACTGTAATGTGTCTCCTGATGTTATACAGTAAGAACTATTTATTTAGCAGATCATTCAAGAAAGGACAGAGACTTTTTAACTCCTGGAGGGTGTTGGGTTTTTCCCAGCTTCTCAACAGTGCCATTGTAATTTATTTTTCAAATTCCAATTCTGAAAGCATTAAAAAGTAGCTTGTAAGACAACCTTTTTATTTTCGAATCCATTGTTTCCTCTGGTAAAACAGTAAATATTCCAAATACAAAGACCCAAGGAAAAGAAGAGAGTTCCCATCAAGGACCTGAGGTCTCTTTACAGGCTGGCAATTACTGTGTGTAGCTTTGTTTAAGTTACTGAGGTTGGAATATGTCCTGAGAAGCCATTTTTCAAATTTCGTTTTAACCAAAGTTTTACATGTACTTTAAAAGTAGGCATTCCATCTAGAAAGAGAAGCTTAGAGAAACATAGGACCCAAATCTGTAAAATTATCAAGTGGTCTGGTGGTTGCTAAGTCCTGGAAAACTAGGGGGAGTTTAGATTAGAATTGAAGGTATTCTTTTCAGAACCAAAGCTAATGAGATTTCTGTGAATGGAGAGCATATTTTTAAGACGTCCGTTATCTACAGAGAGTGTGTAAATGTAAGGATTAAAAAAAAAGGATCCTAATGAGTATTTGACATATATGGTCCCATTTAATCCTCACAAACTACTCTGTAAAGTACATATCTTACAAAGAAAATAATAAGTCACAGACAGAAGTTCAATAATAGGCTTAAGGGTAATAAATAATAGAGCTAGAATTACAACCCAAATCTATGAGACTCTCAAAGCAGTGCTCATCTTATCATAGTAGGTTCAAGAAGACCTTAGGTAAACCCTTCATAGACAGATATATATAGTTATTAAGGGAAACCAAGAATACTAAAGCTCTCCTTAGTATTTGAGACTGATATCAAGGACAGCTAGGCCTTTCTACCTTCAACCCCAGAGACAGAACTTGAAGCCAAGTAGACTCTACAGCTGAAGTTGCAGTCATGCCAGGCTCCTATGTAGGCCAGTTTGCAATAGGTGCCTTTGACTTAGATCAGTTAGATCACATCCATAGCTCAATCAGCTAACGCCAGAGTGTCCCGGTGCAAAACATTATGATTGCTGGGGCATATGTGACCTATAAGGATTTTTTTCTGGTTACTTTGTTCACCTGGTCTTGTTATAGGCATGTAAGTTCCTGTCCTGTATAGGTGGATATATAGAAGAGATCTGTCCAGGATGGATTTTTTACTTGCTAGTATTGGACAAACTGCCTCTAGATCCAAAATAAGATTTATAATCATTAAGATCTGGCTTAAATGGAACTTTTTCATCCAATAAATATTTTTGTTATATGATATTTTCTAATTTTTTTGAACTAATGTCTTATCACTTTTAGTCCCTCAAACTAGATCTTAATATGCATTTTTCATAAAATTTTTGAGGGCCCTGGCCAGGTGCAGTGGCTCACACCTCTAATCCTAGCACTTTGGGAGGCTGAGGTGGGTGGATCGCCTGAGGTCAGGAGTTCAAGACCAGCCTGGCCAACATGGTGAAACCCTGTCTCTATTAAAAATACAAAAATTAGCTGGGCGTGGTGGCAGTCACTTGTAATCCCAGCTACTCAGGAGGCTGAGGCAGGAGAATCGCTGGGACCCCGGGGAGTGGAGCTTACAGTGAGCCAAGATCGTGCCACTTCACTCCAGCCTGGGTTTAAGAGCGAAATTCTGTCTTGGAAAAAAATAATTTGTTTTGCCCCTCATGTGTGCATATGCATATATGTGTATATGTGTGTGTGTGTGTGTATGTGTGTGTATGTGTATATATGTATGTATATATGTATATATACATATATGTGTGTATATGTGTGTATATATGTATATATACATATATGTGTGTATATGTGTGTATATATGTATATACATGTATATGTGTGTATATATGTATATACATATATGTGTATATATGCATATGTGTATATATGCATATGTGTGTACATATGTATATATACACATATACATATACATATATACACACATATGCATATACACACAAATATATATATGCATGTATGTGCATATTATTTTGAAATCTCTATCTTTAGCTCCTATCTCTTTCCAGAGTATCATAACTCATCTCAAATGTCTCCTCAGCAGCTTAGCTTGGATGTCCCACCTCAAACCTGGACTCATCTTTTTTCCACAATACCTCCTCTCTCTTATTTTTAGCATCTCTGTGAAGGGTACCACCATCCACAGAACTGCTTACATCAGAAATGTGGGAGTTATTATTTACTCTCTCTTTTCTCTCCACAATAGATCTCTCACTAAGTTCTATTCATTCTACCTCTAATGGTATCCTGAGGGTGGAGTGGGTTGTGGAGAGTGAGGAGTGATTGCTAATAGGTGCAGGGTTTCTTTAGGAGATGATGAAATAATTCTGAAATTAGATCATGGTGATGATTGCAAAGCCTTGTACATTTTCTAAAAAAATAAAAAACACTTTAAAAAGGTGAATTTTGTGACATGTGAACTATGTCTCAAAAAGCTATTTAAAATATTACTATATTTCAGTAACTCTGAGATTTTGTCTTAGACCTGTCAGCAGCATGTAACCTTTTTTTAAATACCACTTTTTGAAAAACTGCTGAAAGAACATACTCCTGCTTAACTGATCTCCTGTTAATCTCTGGTTGAGGTGGCCTCTGTCCTTCCCACTTCATTGTGTTCTCTGGTTGCTGGGCTGATGTCCCGACCCGCGGGACAGTCGAACGGGCCCTGGAAGGGGGAGTGGGAATGGAGGAGACAAGAAAACACAAGAAATGGAGACAAGACAAATAGCCTGATCAAGTCTCGTTTAATAATGGTGGTGCGATGCCTTATATAGGCTGGCAGGGGAAGAGGTTTGGCCAGGGCGGTGACGGTGGGCTGGTTCTTCTTAAATTACAATTGCGCATGCGCGGTGGGTTTGTAATTTTCCTGGGTGCGGGATTGCGCCTGCACCGTAGGCCGCATATCTTCCTGGGCGGGGAAAATGTTTGCGCGTGCGCCGGAAAGGTTGGCGCGCGCGGGAAGGTTTGGCGCATGCGGGAAGAGTTTAGGCGCGCGCGGGAAAGGTTTAGGCGCGGGCGCAGGAACAATTTACAATAAAGAACCCGGAAATGTGCCATTTTGTCTCCGCTTTGCGGAGACAAAGCAACAGAGGTCGGCTAACTCCGGGCCTTATGGCTCCGGACAGGTCCCCCTTTTTTTTTATATATATAATTGTGGCTAGAAGATTGTCCCTCGGGAACTGCGCCTGTCTTAGTTTGGAGTAATACATCTCATCACTGGTACCCGTCATGGGATTAGGCAGTAGCTTATGACGGCCCTCCTGTCTTAGGTTAGTGAGAGATGATGCTCTCTTACCCGTCATTGGCTGTCCAGTTCAGCGCTTAGGGAAGGTGGTCATAATGGGTGTGAGTATGAACCACCGCG
>NW_012117977.1:550178-559437 GCF_000951035.1 Colobus angolensis palliatus | reverse complement strand
GTCAATGGTTCCCTCTTGTGGAAACCAAGGGCAGGTATCTTTTACAAAATCAAAAAATTTAAACAAATCATTACTTTTAACCTTTACTCCTCGTGTTTTTAAAGCCTCTTTTAATTGCCCTACATAAATCTGATGCTGGCTTAATTCTTGTCCCATAATCAGGCACTGTTACTCACCTCTGGTTCCAAAGCGGCAGGCTCCCGCGACGTCCGGAGGAATTTTTCTTCCACTTTCACTTTTGGCTGACTTTAGTGCCTTCTTCCTCACTTCTTCCCCCGTGTCCAGGTCCCTGTTCGGGCGCCAGGTGTCCCGACCCACGGGACAGTCGAACGGGCCCTGGAAGGGGGAGTGGGAATGGAGGAGACAAGAAAACACAAGAAATGGAGACAAGACAAATAGCCTGATCAAGTCTCGTTTAATAATGGTGGTGCGATGCCTTATATAGGCTGGCAGGGGAAGAGGTTTGGCCAGGGCGGTGAGGGTGGGCCGGGTCTTCTCAAATTACAATTGCGCATGCGCCGTGGGTTTGTAATTTTCCTGGGCGTGGGATTGCGCCTGCTCCGTAGGCCGCATATCTTCCTGGGCGGGAAAAATGTTTGCGCGTGCGTGGGAAAGGTTGGCACGGGCAGGAAGGTTTGGCGCGCGCGGGAAGAGTTTGGCGCGCGGGAAGAGTTTAGGCGCGCGCGGGAAGAGTTTGGCGCGCGCGGGAAAGGTTTAGGCGCGGGCGCAGGAACAATTTATAATAAAGAACCCGGAAATGTGCCATTTTGTCTCCGCTTTGCGGAGACAAAGCAACAGAGGTCGGCTAACTCCGGGCCTTATGGCTCCGGACAGGCTGACTCATTTAATCAAAATAAAATCTTGGCCCAGTCATGATCACTTTTCTGTCTTCATCTTAATAATAATGATAATAAAAATAGTTTATTTTATTGTAGGTTTGCCATGTGCCAAGTACATTTTTCAGTTAACCCTTACAAGTATCTAATGAGTCAAGTACTATTACTATCTCTTTTATCCAAATAAGGAAATTTGCTCATAAAGGTTAAGTGATTTCCTAAGATCAAGCAGCTATAAATAAGTGATGGAGCCAATATTCAAACCCAGGTCTATCTGACGTCAATGTCCCCACATTCTCCTTCTTTCTTCCTCCTCCTTCCCCTAGGCCTCCTCTTCCCCTCTCTTCACATATATTAGCTTTTTCATAACACAAAGAAGAAAACAAATAAATAAAACACTCATAATTCACCTCCTAAATAACCGCTGCCAGGGCAATATATGTAGAAAGTTTGAAAGAAAGTTGAAAATCCAGATAGTGCAGAAAAGTACAAAGTGCAAAAGAGAAATTTTCTCTGTCCCTCCTCGAATATCTCTTCCCAAAGTATACCATTGTTAGGAGTTTTTAGTAGTTTCTTCCAACATCCATTTTTTCTTTTTTATTTCTAAGAAGTAGTATTCCATGGTGTGGGTATACCACAGTTTGTTTAATCATTCATCCACTGAAGGGCATCTGACATGATTCAGTTTGTGGCCATTACAAATAAAGCTGCTATTAACAATGTGTATAGATTCATCAGTGTTCATTTCTCTGGGAAAAATGCCCAGGAGTGCAATTGCTAGGTCATCTGGAAGTAGCATGGTTAGATTTTTAAGAAACTGTCAAACTTTTGCAGAACAGAGCTACCATATTCTGAGATTATTATCTCTCTTTTTTTTTTTTTTGTAAAACACATGAATAGTATTTCAGTTTTCATAAAATTGAGTTTCTTCATATGTATACATTCTTTAACCATTTAGTGTTCCCATAAGCAGCGTATGAGTCATCCAGTTTCTTCACATCCTCTCTAGCATTTGTTGTTTCATTATTTTTCATTTTAGCCATTCTCAGAGGTGTATAGTGATATTTTCTGGTTTTATTTTACATTTTTCTGATAGCTAATGATGCTGAGCATATTTTCATGTGCTTATTTGCCATCCATTTATCCTTTGTGGGGAAATGTCATTTGTCTGTTTTCTAATTGGATTGTTTCCATTGATTGATTGATTGATTGTTGGAGTCTTGCTCTGTCGCCCAAGCTAGAGTGCAGCAGCATGATCTTGGCTCACTGCAACCTCCGCCTCCCGGGTTCAAGCTATTCTCCTGCTTTAGCCTCCCAAGTAGCTGTGATTACACGCGCCTGCCACCATGCCTGGCTAATTTTTTGTATTTTTAGTAGAGATGAGGTTTCACCATGTTGGCTAGGCTGGTTTCGAACTCCTGACCTCAAGTGATCTGCCTGCCTTGGATTCCCAAAGTGCTAGGATTACAGGCGTGAGCCACTGTAACCAGCCTCCTTTTGTATTTTTACTGTAGAGCTCTGAGAATTCTTTGTATATTCTAGATACTTCTACTCCATTATCAGATATCTCCAATTTCTCTAGCACCATTTATTATGAAAGTTATCCTTCCTCTATTGGATTGCTTTTGTACTTTTTTCAAAAATCAGTTGGACATATTCTTTTGGGCAATATTTCTAGAATCTCTATTCTGTTTCACTGATTTATGTGTATAGCTTTCCACCAATATCATATTGGCTTGATTACTGTAGTCATATAGTAAGGCTTAATATTTAATAGACACATCCTTCTCACTTTATCTTCAAAAGCATTTTAGTTATTCTAGTTTTTTGCCTTTTCATATAAATTTTAGAATAATTTTGTCTATATCACAAAAAAGTCTTGCTGGAATTTTGATATAAATTGAGTTAAACCTTGCTATGGACAGAATTGTGTCCCTGACAGATTTATAGGTTAAATCCTTAACCCACAATGTGTTTGGAGATAGGGTATTTAGGGGATAATTAAGGTTAAATTAGGTCATAAAGATGGGACCATGCTATGCTTTGGTTATGGTTTGTCTCCATCAAAACTTATGTTGAAATTTGATCCCCAAGGTGGTGGTTTTGGGAGGTGGGGCCTAGTGGGAGGTATTTGGGTCATGAGAGCCAATCCCTCATAAATGACTTGGTGCTATTCTCATGAGAGTCCTCTTTCTGGCAAGATGATATTAGTACTCATAGGAATGGATTAGTTCCCATGAGAGTAAGTTGTTAAAAAGCTAGAAACTCTTTGGATTTTACCTGTTTGCATGCATCTGTTTCCCCTTTAACCTTCATAGTGTTATGATGCAGCACAAAAGGTCTCAGCAGAAGCCAGGGCCATGCCCTTGAACTTCCCAGCCTTCAGACCCATGACCTGAATAAACCTTTTTTCTTTATAAATTACCTAAACTTAGATGTTGTGTTATACCCACAAAAAAACAGATGAGATAGGCCATAATCTGATAGGAATGTGGCCTTACAAAAGAGGAATATCTGTTCCTCACTTATTCTGTCTCTCTGCCAGGTAAGGACACAGTGAGAACGTGGCCATCTGTAACCCAAGAAGAGAGCCTTCACCAGACACCAACACTGTTGGCACCTTGATCTTGGATATCCAGTCTCCAGAACTGTGAGAAATAAATTTCCATTGTTTAAGCCACCTAGTCTATGGTATTTTGTTAGGGCAGCCAAAGAAAACCTGTACATCAATTTAGAGAAAATTGACATCTTTACTATGCTGAGTCTCCCAACCCATGAACATGGTGTATCTCTCCCTTTATTTAGGTCTTATTTGATTTCCTTCATTAGAATTTCCAGCATATAAGTCCTGTACGTATTTTGTTAGATTTACACGTAAGTACTTACATTTTTCAGCAACTGTAAATGACAGTTCTTTTTTTCAGCACTTAAAAATGGGACCATTTTCTGGCCTTCATGATTTCTGGTGAGGAATCCACTGTTACTTAATACTGTTTTTCCCCATAAGTAAAATATCTTCTCTCACTTACAGCTTTTAATATTTTTTATTTGTCATTAATTTTCACAAGATTGGCTACAATATGTCTTGGTGTGGACATCTTTGAGTTCATCTTGTTTTCAGTTTGCTCAACTTCTTGAATCTTTAGGTTTGTCTTTTGCCAAAGTTTGAAAGTTTTAGCCATTATTTATTTGAATATGTTTACAACCCCACTGTTGCTACTTTCCTTCCAGAACTTCGATCACATGAATGTTAGGTATTTTAAGTCTCACAGGTCCATAAGGGTTGGTTCTTTTTTGCTGTTTTCTCATTTATTTTTTTTCTCTATTGTTCAGATTGGGTAATTTTTATTATTTAACCTTACAATTTTTTGGGTTCCTCCATTTTGCTGTTGAGACCAACTATTTGGTGTTTTTATTTTGATTATTATAATTTTCAGTTCTAAATGTTTCGGTTAGTTTTTCTTTATGTTCTTTATTTGATCAGATTATACTTTTTCATTTGTTTATATTGTGTTCATAATTTCTCTTCCAACCATTTTATAATGACTACTTTAAAATCTTTTTAGCATCTCCGTCATTTCAGTGTTGGTGTTTATTGATTATCCTTTTTCATTCAAGTTGAAATTTTTCGCAAGTGACGATGCCACCATGTTTCTTCTCTGCCTATTGTGATTCTAGTGCTTGGCTGGAGAGTGGGATGTTAATTCTCTGGGGCAGGAAAGAATCTTGGAGGAAAGAGAGAATGCCTTCTGGCAAAGCCTCAATTCTTTCAGCCTAATAAGTTAGAAATGCTTGGTAGATGCTACTCTAGAGGGGATGGAAATTTGCAATTACTTTTCTAGCTTTGCAATCCAGCATGTTGCATCTCTGCCTTTTACCTTCACAACTTACTAAGAGCATCAGTAATTCAATTTCACCCCTTGTTTCTAGTAAGGAAAGTATAAAGACAACTGTAATTTGACCTAGAAGCCCTGGGGAACAGGTTGTATGTGGAGAGTGCCACCATGGGGCACTCCTTTTATTTTAGGTTTTTTATTTTTTAGATGGAGTAATACTCTGTGGCACAGGCTGGAGTGCAGTGGTGCGATCTTGGCTCACTACAACCTCCACCTCCTGGGCTCAAGTGATTCTCCTGCCTCAGCCTCCCAAGTAGCTGGGATTACAGGCATGTGCCACCATGTCCAGCTAATTCTTGTATTTTTAGTAGAGATGGAGTTTCACCATGTTGCCCAGGCTGGTCTTGAACTCCTGACCTCAAGTAATCCGCCTGCCTCGACCTCCCAAAGTGCTGGGACTATAGGCATGAGCCATATATATATATATATATCTGGGGTGTAACACATTAATTTTTCTATCAATGAAATGTAAACTGATCTGGGCTTCAGTCTTTGCAATCTCCAAGTTACCCCCTTTACTGCAGCCAATATGACTTATTTCCCTTGTCTCTATTTCCAGCCTAGGCTTTTGCACTGAGCTACTGACCCATATAAACAGCTGTCTATGTAACATCTTTTGGATGTTTCAAGTACACTATCTTCAAAGTGATACAAATGATCCTCCCACTGAAACCTACTTCTCTTTTAGAATTTCTTTTCTTTTTCTATTTATTTATTTATTTGAGACAGAGTCTAGCTCTGTCACCCAGGCTGGAGTGCAATGACGTGATCTCAGCTCACTGCAACCTCCGCCTTCCGGGTTCAAGCAATTCTCCTGCCTCAGCCTCCTGAGTAGCTGGGATTACAGGTGCATGCCACCACACCCGGCTAAGTTTTGTATTTTTAGTAGAGACAGGGTTTCACCATCTTGACCAGACTGGTCTCGAACTCTTGACCTCGTGATCTGCCCGCCTTGGCCTCCCAAAATGCTAGGATTACAGGCGTGAGCCACCATGCCCAGCCTTCTTTTCTTTTTCTTAAAAGAAATGACTACCCAGCTCTAGTAATGCACTAATCGGAGTCTGTCATTTCCTTGACCTCACAGCCTCTTAACTGGTTTTCTTGCTTCTACTTCTGTTCCTCTCCACAGTTCTCTACCTAGCAGCCAAAAGAGCTTACTAAAATACAAGTCTGATCACATCAAATTCCTGCTTAAAATTTTTTTAATGGCTTCCCATTGCTGTTAGAATGCCCTGAATAATTTGCCTACTTCTACACTTCCCAATTTATTTTCTTTTCCCCCATGTCCTGTCGAGTGACAGTGATGGATATTTTGCCTCCAAGATGTATTCTGAATGTATCTATTTATTTCCATCTTCAGTGCTACCACTCCATTTCAAGCCACCATTTTTTTCTTTACTGTATGTTCATTTTGTGGTGACTAATTACCTAGATTTCCTGATTATATGCTTGTTTCCCTTTATCTACCTCTGTTTAGCAGTTACAATAATTTGTTAAACATAGATATGCTCATGTGACTACTTCTTTTACCCCCTCTTTCATATAAAGCATAGAATCTCATCCTTATAGTATAGCACACAAGGCCCTCCATGATCTGACTTCATCCCTATATTTTCAGCCACACTACAGCATTAATTTACCCTGTACTGTAGTTTTAACAATAATTATGATAATAATAGTACCAAATACTACAAACAGTTACTGATTACTAACCCTCTTCAATACACTAACCCCGTAAATATATTACCTCTAATTCTCAAAACAGTCTTCCTACTTACTAGGCATTATTAATTGTAATGCTGATTATTTGTTTGAAATGAAAATGTCATGTTAAGTGATTATCTTTCTGTTTCAAGTTTATTAAAATTTTATGAGGAAAACAATGTGGAATTTGATAAAAACCTTTTTATATCTACTAAGATGATGTCTCTATCCATTCAGGCTGCTATAACAGAATACCTTAGACTGGGAAATCTATAAAGAATATAAATTTATTTTACACAGATCTGGAGCCTGGGAAGTCCAAGATCAAGGTGCTAATAGATTCAGTGTCTGGTCAGGGCTTGTCTCTGCTTCTCAGAGGGCACCTTCTCACTGTGTTCTCACATGATGGAAGGAGCAAATGCTGTATCCTCACATAGCAGAAGGGCAAAACAACTCCCTTGAACCTCTTTTATAAAGATACTAATCCCATTCATGAGGGCTTTGCCCTAATCACTTAATCACCAAATAAAGGCCCCACCTCTTAATACTATCACATTGATGATTAAGTTTCAGCACATGAATTTGGGGGGACACATTCAGATCACAGCAGATGGTCATATAGATATTTTTGTTACTTTATTGATGTGGGATATATTATGGCTGCAGATTGCTAATTAAAGGATGTGACATTTGAGGAATTACTCCTACTTGTTATCATGGTATTTTAATCTTTTAATATGCTGTTAGATTTGTTTGAGTTTATTTAGCATTTTAAAATCTATATTCATAACCGAGATGGGTTAATTGAGATGGGTCAATACCTTTTTATGTATGTTTGTGTGCACATGCAGATATGCATGTGTGATGTCTTTATAAGCTTTGTTATCAGAGTTGTACTACCGTCATAAAACTGGCAAGCCTACACAATATTCTCATAATGTTTTTGTTTAGTATCTGTCCCTCCCAGTAGATTATAGCCTCTGGGAGGACAGAAAGCAAGTCTAGGGTAATCCTAGCATAGTACTTGGCACACTAAAATTAATATGTAAATATTTGCTGAATGTTTAAATGAATCCTGGTTTTGTAGACAGGAAAGTGAGGCTTGGCATATTAAAATTAATATGTAAATATTTGCTGAATGTTTAAATGAATCCTGGTTTTGTAGACAGGAAAGTGAGGCTCAGAGTATTTAAGCAATGTGGTCAGGATCCTATAGTTAGTAAATGGTAAAGCCGGTCCTAAGATAACTATAAATAGAATAAATAGAATCTAATGGCCAGGAGTTGGGTAGGAAAATAGGGTGCATGGATTGGAAATTTGAGGTTTTGTGGTTAGAATTTAAAAAACGCAAAATCAAATCTCAAAGTCATCTTCTCTTGTTTTGGTTCAGACTTATGGAGTCTATTCTGACTTCAGAGGCCGTGCAAGCTTCCACTTTATCATATGGCCTCCCCAACCTACAGCTTTTTACATATGCAGAGTATATTGCATAATGTATTGTCTTGGGCACCAGGATGTCTGATCCTCCTGTTCGTATATATATTATGTGTTGTCACTCATATCCGTACATTTGCCCATGCTGTGCTCTATGCCTGAAATGCCATTTCTCCTTTATGTAGCCCACTCTTACTAATCCTTCAAATTCCTCTTGCTCTGAGAAGCTTTGTCAGGCTCCTGCTTTCCCCACAGCATCAGTCAAGTGTTTTATTCTTGTGTATATTCAGCACTCTGTGATTATTCCATTCCAGCATTTATCATACTGTTACAACTGTGTGTGTTTAATGGTCTCCCTTCCTGATAGGTTGTGAGCCTACCTGAGGTCAGGAACCATGTCTTTCCCCCCTAGTGCCTGGAAGTGCTTGGCATATTTTAAGGACTTACTAATTGTTTCTTGAATATATGAATCCATGGACAGACAAATGAACAACAAAATAAAATTGCTCTTTTCATACCCGAAAACAGCTATCTTTTGTGAAGGGAACGGGGCAAGAAAACATGCTCGTTCCTTCCACTTGATGTGCGTGGCTGAGATCTCTCCACTGTCAACCGTTTAGGAAACATTAGGGCTGGAACAGATGGCCTCGCTATGCTGTGAGGCATGCTAAAGGGTGCTCTGAACAATACAGCTTCCACTAGTGTGCCACACTGCCTGGAATGCTGCCACCACAGCCATTCCTTTGGGGTAAATACTGTCTCCAGATGGCCACTCCTAAAATGTACATATATTATCTGAGAAGAGTAGCCCTGTAAATTATCACTCTTTCCTTTACCCACTTAGATTTTACTGGAAATGGGATATAATATATAGAATGGTTGAATCTGGGTGGCAGTGGGGTAGGTCCATTGGATGGAATTTTCCTTGTCTGTAATTATTTATCTATCCATGAGAGTAATATGTGTCTCCCCCACTATACTGTGAGCTCCATGAAGGCAGAGAGATGTCTCCTTTTTTACTCAGTACCCAGTGTAATACTATGTATACTGACCTATATATAGTAGATGTTTAATAATGTTTGACGACTGACTGATACTTTGGTCACATACCACTTTGTATGTACTTATAGACCTTATATCATTGAACCTCATTTGTTTATTTACATTTTATCAGACCTTGCTTTTATGCAGCATCACTCAAATTGAGGAACATTAAACCTGTGGGTTTAGACTGCCCATCCCAGCATCCAATCTGACCAGTGCAGGCCGGGCATGGTGGCTCAAGCCTGTAATCCCAGCACTTTGGGAAGCCAAGGCAGGCAGATCACGAGGTCAGGAGATGGAGACCATCCTGGCTAACATGGTGAAACCCTGTCTCTACTAAAAATA
>NW_012117977.1:547046-549954 GCF_000951035.1 Colobus angolensis palliatus | reverse complement strand
AAAAGAAAAAAATCTGACCAGTCCAGGATCTATATTACCAAGTGGAACACTGACTTGTTTTACTTCCTGGTAATTAGTTATGTGTGTGTAGACCAAATCTCAGAGCCCCTGTGTGCTTAAGGAGCCACAGCATGTCTACTAATTCCTGCTGTTCTGATCTTCAAATAACCCTGATTGGCTCTTTCCATATTTCCATCCCCACTTTCATGGGTTTGGATCATGCTTTCTGTACCCTCAGATTCTGGCTATGTCCCTGTATTATACGATTGGATAATGATAATTTTAGAGTGTGAGCTTCTAACTGTCAGGTACTTTGTTATATTCATTGCTACACTCCTGATGCCCAGTAAAATGCTTGGCATGAAGTAGGTGTTCAATAAATGCCATTCAGATGAATGAATGATGAAACCCTTTCTAGAGAAGGTAAGCCTTCTGTGTGTGTGTGTGTGTGTGTGTGTGTGTGTAGATCTTGGACTGTAGTAGTAATAGCTATCATGTATTGCTTTCATATTCTATGCCAAGTCCTTTGCTAAGCATTTTAAGAACTTTAAAAAAGTTGGCATAATGATGCCTATGAAGCAGGTAGTATTATCTCCATTTTACAGATTCCTAAACTGAGGCTCAGAGACATTAAGCAATATGACTAAGGTCACAGGGTAGTTTGTGGAGCAAACCCATATTGTTATGATTCCAGAGCCTCCATACTTTCCATTTTATCTTATGAGAGAGTAGTGCATTGGTGACAGTGGGATGGCAATTTGGTGGGGGCACAGATGAGTTAGGGAGGAGGTAAGGGTAGTAAAGAGACTTTATTTCCTGAAATATTTGCCAAGTACCAGCTCTGTTGCCCTTTGAGTCTGAAGCTGCTGCTACCCTCAGAAAAGTCAAGCTGTCCATCTCTGAGATGTATGTGGCTCAGTGAGCACTGAGATCAGACAGGACAGAGAAGGTGGATAGGTGTTGATTGGCTATGATGGGAGGTGGCTCTGTTTTTTACTGCCTGCTCTGTGCAGGCTAGTCAAGGTGCTGGGAATTTGTGTTTACATGGGATTTTAAGTTGAGGAAAAGATTATTATTATTATTATTAGTTCTGGGGTACACATGCAACCTATGCAGGTTTGTTGCATAGGTATACATGTGCCATAGTGGTTTACTGCACCTATCAACCCATCACCTAGGTATTAAGCCCAGCGTGCATTAGCCATCCTTTCTAATACTCTCCCTCCCCCAACCCTACCCTTCAACAGGCCCCAGTGCTTGTTATTCACCTCCCCATGTCCATGTGATCCCATCATTCAACTCCCACTTATAAGTGAGAACATGCAGTGTTTGGTTTTTTGTTCCTGCTTTAGTTTGCTGAGGATAAAGGCTTCCAGCTTCATCCATGTCCCTTGAAAGGACATGATCCATTCCGTTTTATGGCTGCATAATATTCCATGGTGTATAGGTACCACATTTTCTTTATCCAGTCTATCATTGATGGACATTTGGGTTGATTCCATTTCCTTGCTACTGTGAATAGAGCTGCAATGAACATACATGTGTATGTATCTTTGTAACATAATGATTTGTATTCCTTTGGGTATATACCCAGTAATGGAATTGCTATTTCCTATTTCTGGTTCTAGCTCTTTGAGGAATCACCTATTTCTGGTTCTACCTCTTTGAGGAATTGCCACACTGTCTTCCACAACTGAGGAAAAGATTTTAATTAATTTGGGATTATCTGCTTGATTCCCCAAGAGAAAAACTCAAATGAATTTATCTATAAAATTTAATCCCCCCCATCTCATTCCTTCACCAGCTCTGTCTCTCAGCAGTATATCTGATGAAATCCTTTTGGGGTAATTTATTATACTTAGGAATAACTGGTGGCAGGAGGCTGGAATTTGAATGGAAAGGAAGCCAAAATATGAAAATAATTGTGTAAAAAATTTTTTAAAAATATCTGAAACTCAAAGGAAATACTGAATTATGGGGAAACCAACTCATACACTTAGCTTTTGCCAGGTTGGCTGGTTTGGAGGTGGTGGACATATTGGGTTAGCTGGCATATTATAAATAATCTAGCTTCTTGCTTTCTACCCAGGATGCTAGGGACTTAATCTAGCTGAAATACATTCTAAGGAAAAATTGGACCAGCCTACTGTGGGTGGAAATTGCAGGTGGCACTGCTTTTGTTAACAGTGGAGGGTGTCCAGGTTCTTGGCATCTGGAACAAAGAATTGGACAAAACATATAAACCAAGCAAGGAAAGAATGAAGGGACTTATTGAAAATGAAAGTACTCTCCACAGTGTGGGAGCGGGTTCAAGCATAGAGGCTCAAGGGCCCCGTTACAGAATTTTCAGAGCTTAAATACCCTCCAGAGGATTCCATTGGTTACTTTGGGTATGCCCAATGTAAGTGGAGAGGATGAAGTAAAGTTACAAAGTCATTTACTTGGCCTACACCCTATGGAGAGGATATTTCCTGTCATAGCTGAAGTTTGAATCGGCCTTATGTTCCCTGTCTCCAGACCCTATTTTCCTGCCCCATCTTCCCTCTGAGAGATGTAATCCCCATAAATCTTTATGGGAGGCAGAGGGACCAATGATCTTTTTTCTGTAACTGCTTCATGCTGGCTTGAGGTGTAGTTCCTACCTATTGAGGATCATGGAACTTTCACCCTGCTCTATGTAGTGGAAGCAGAATAGCTTCTTGATGACCAGGGGTGGTGTCTTCACCTGGAACTGACTGTAACCTTCGTTGCATGATTATCTGAAACTTGATGATCTCTAGGTGAGAGGTAAAGAATTTGGTTAAAAGATTTAATGGGAACTTCAGGGGGTGGATAGCCATGCTGTCAGAAATGTTTTTTTTTTTTTTTTTATTATACTTTAAGTTCTAGGGTACATGTGCATAACGTG
>NW_012117977.1:452078-541814 GCF_000951035.1 Colobus angolensis palliatus | reverse complement strand
TCCTATTCGGCCATCTTGCTCCGCCCCTAGAAATGTTTGTTATAGAGATTTGCAGGACAAAAAACAAAACCTGGTCGGTTCTAGAATCTTATGTGTTTCCTTAAAGTCTGAACACAAACGACCCCATTTTGGCTTGATTTGGTCTGTTGGGGCCTAGTGCATGAGCTCAGTCCAAAACAATGGCCTCCCAGGACTTTGTTTAAAAAATTCCCCCTTTTTGGTCAGGTTCTCACTTAGGTGAGAGTGTGACCAAAGCTTGGGGCCATAGCGCCACTCTCAGTTTCCATCATTTTGGGTTCCCAGTCTCAGCACACCACTTATAGGTTACGATGTCCTCATAGTTGCACATTTCTTTCAGCTTTTGTAATTCCAGTAGAAGAGAGATCATTTGACATTCTAGAGATGGCTGCAGGCAAACATTTAAAGCCTTTGAGAGAATACAGCACACCAGGGAGATTATTATTATGACTATAGGGTGGATAATACCAGAAGTTTGAAGTATGCTCCTTACCCAGGATCACCATAAACCAAACCACCTAGAATTAAATAGATTAAAGAACGAGCTAGATAAAAAGTCTATTTGCTTAACTAAGCAATTTTTTTTTGTCAGTCCCCTACCGTTGAGTTTCTATAATCTTCATTTGATGTATTTCCCCATAGGCCACAAGTGCCAGCAGCTGCACAGTTACTTTTGTTTAGCCAGTTCTATTATTTAGCATAACTTTCTTTTTTTTTTTTTGAGATGGAGTCTCACTCTGTCACCCAGCCTAGACTTCAGTGACGTGATCTCGGCTCACTGCAAGCTCCGCCTCCCGGGTTTACGCCATTCTCCTGCCTCAGCCTCCTGAGTAGCTGGGACTACAGTCAACCGCCACCTCGCCCAGCTAGTTTTTCGTATTTTTTAGTAGAGACGGGGTTTCACCATGTTAGCCAGGATAGCATAACTTTCTAAAGAGAATTTGAAGTCTGTTGTGTAATGATAGCCTTTCATGTAGAATTTGCTATAGAGCCTATCATGAGGGATGCATTTCTAATCATTGCTTCTTTTACTTTAAACCATGGAAAAAGGGCCTAATAAGTTAGGATAACCTAATAAGTTATTAATAACCCAGGATGTGGGTTAAGAGGAGTGATCCAGTGTGTTGTTCTTGACCGATTATGAGGCAACATATGTACTGTTAAAGTTTCTTACCTACATTGGGCCTTCATCTTTTATCTATCAAAGTACAAGCTTATCCATGTATAAGGCTGGCTGAAAACTCCTTCACAAATAAAAGTGCACCCCATTAGTGCATGTAACAGACCCCTTTTCCACTTCTATTGTTCATAGAGGCATAAGCACGGAAAATTCTTCAAAGATAAGAGCTTCATGATAATAGAAGTCTTAATCTGTGAACTTGGGAAAATATATTCACATCAAGGATGCCATCTTCTTCTTTGGAGAAATGTCCCTGGTTAGTTTAACCTTAAGGGTTCCAGTGGGTGTACAGTTCCAAGAGTGTGGAGGGACCCTTCTTAGTTGTGAGACCATGAACCCAAAGCCCAAATCCCCAAGTTTTATTGTGGTCTGGACGGCAAGGACAGTCTTTCTGTGATGTTTCCAGAAGATTCAAACCATAAAAAGTTTTCTTTACCTGGTGAAAATACACTGTAGCATAATAATCTACTGTTATAACAACTCTCTTGCATGGGAAAGCTTTTATACCACCAGAAAACATGCATTGAAAATAACAATAGAATGAAATCCCTTTATACAATGTTTAAATGGCTGACCAGGTGATCAAATGTACCTGAAGCTTTAATTGTTTTTCCAGGAATATGGGACCAAGCATTGGTTATAAATTATTTTAAACAATTTTAGTATCAGGTGGTTTAACATGAAAATCTGACAAAGTATTTTCTTGGTATTTAATTTTTGTTCTGCTTGGGTTAGAAGATTTATACAAGGAAATTTGGTTATTTCTGTGGTTTATAATAACTTAACATAATAATCATAATTACAATTGATAGCATATACTATTTTAGAAATCCCATACAATTTTGGAACATATATTAATATTATTCACAAAAATATGACCTAAAGAAGATTGAACATCATTTTGGCAATCCCATGTACCTAAACATGTCAGATAATCCTGTTTACCTCCTTTCTGGATGCTTCCAAAGGCCCTTTGATCCATCCAGAAAGCCAGGCATTAGGAAAGACAATTTTGTAACTGAAGTGTGATTTTGGAATTCTATATTACCATAAATTATTTATTTTGCCAAAATGATGTTTCAGAAATTTTAAAGAAGCAAAAACCTTTTATAACCTTTTACCAAAAAAATCCACATTCTACTGCTTTTACACACCTTGCATGTAAAATTGTTTCTAGTAGTCTTCATTGCATGTTACAATGGTGACTCTTAGCCATTTTAACTTTAATGTAAAACCTGGTAAGTTATGTTCTGATAAGGTTTGGCTATTTCCAGCATAGCTAGGGGCGTGGCCAACTCCACATGTCCTCAGGACTTACCTAACTGGAAAGCAGGCAAGTTAAACAATTTTCAAAAGCCAAAGAAGCAGTTTAGCAAACCTAATACTTGAACATAATTTAGACCACATATTTACATTTTGAAGACATTGTAATTTACCAACAATCTTTAAAATCCTCTTTATTTCTCAAAGATTGCTAAAATCACGTGAACTAAAAGGGATTACACTTTCTACTTTTCTAACAAAATATTTAATTTAAGCTCTTATTATTATTAAACTAATTAATTCAAAACTTTACACAGGAGTTAAACAGTGACTTTCACTTCATATATTTAACCAGTTGGCACAGTTAAAGAGGTCAGAGACTGACTGGTAAGAAATTCTTACCCTTTTGCCTGCATGCCAGGTTTCTAGACTCTCTCCCTGAGCGGTCCTAGTGACCCTGCTTGACTGTATGCAAACACACACATTGCCTTAAATTAAGAATATTCATGGGGCTGAGCGTGGCGGCTCACACCTGTAATCCCAGCACTTTGGGAGGCTGAAGGGGACGGATCACGAGGTCAGGAGATCGAGACAAGCCTGGCTAACACAGTGAAACCTGTCTCTACTAAAAATACAAAAAATTAGCTGGGCGTGGTGGTGGGTGCCTGTAGTCCCAGCTACTCAGGAGGCTGAGGCAGGAGAATGGTGGGAACCCGGGAGGCGGAGATGGCAGTAAGCCGAGATTGCACCACTGCACTCCAGCCTGGGTGACAGAACGAGACTGTCTCAAAAAAAAAAAAAAAAAAAAAAATATATATATATATATATATTCACAAGCAGTTTATAAATTTTAGAGAAATTAGGCAGAGAAAGAGATAGGACTAAAATTATATTTATGAGACTATTTTCAACGTTATTTTATTTTATTTTTTTTCTGAGACAGAGTCTCGTTCTGTCACCCAGCCTGGAGTGCAGTGGCCGGATCTCAGCTCACTGCAAGCTCTGCCTCCCGGGTTTATGCCATTCTCCTGCCTCAGCCTCCCCAGTAGCTGGGACTATAGGCGCCCGCCACCTCGCCCGGCTAATTTTTTGTATTTTTTAGTAGAGAGGGGGTTTCACCGTGTTAGCCCAGATGGTCTCGATCTCCTGACCTCGTGATCCACCCGTCTCGGCCTCCCAAAGTGCTGGGATTACATTTTCAACATTCTTAAAGCATCCGGAAGCCTAAAATTCAAAAAGTTAGTTTATAAGGACAGAAAGCTGGTATGCTCCATTAATTCTTGTAGCTCAATAAAGGTAGTTTATGAATTCCAAATAAATGGAACAAATGATGACTTGCTAGAAATGCAAAGGAAACAAAGTAACTATTCACAGAACCAAATAAAAGCCTTCCACTAGGAACTAAAAAAATTCATGGTTTTATATATGTGGACACACAAGCAAAGCCAGAAAAGAATAAACAGCAAACGAATGAAAACTAGAAGCAAAAACAAATACACAGGAAACCAACCCTAAATTTTTATACTCAATTCACCCTGAAGGCTACAGTGTTACCTAGGACGCCTCCCAAAAACCCACTGTATTAGTCTGTTTTCATACTGCTGATAAAGACATACCTAAGATTGGGAAGAAACAGAGGTTTAATTGTACTGTGGTTCTACATGGCCGGGGAGGCCTCAGAATCATGGCAGGAAGCTAAAGGTACTTCTTACATGGTGGCAACAAGAGAAAATTGGGAAGATGCAAAAGCAGAAACACCTGCAAAAAACATCAGATCTTGGGAGATTTATTCACTACCTCAAGAACAGTATGGGGGAAACTGCCCTCATGATTCAAATTATCTCCCACCTGGTCCCTCCCACAACACATAGGAATTATGGGAGTACAATTCAAGATGAGATTTGAGTGGGGACACAGAACCAAACCATATCTTTCTGTCCCTGGCCCTTCCAAATCTCATGTCCTCACATTTCAAAATCAATTATGCCTTCCCAACTGTCCCCCCAAAGTCTTAACTCATTTCAGCATTAACTCAGAAGTCCACAGTCCAAAGTCTTTTATGAAACAAGGCAAGTCCCTTCCACCTAAGAGCCTGTAAAATCAAAAGCAAGTTAGTTACTTTCAAGATACAATGGGGGTAAAGGCATTGGGTAAATACAACCATTCCAAATGACGGAAATTGGCTAAAACAAAGGGGCTACTGGCCCCATGCAAGTCCAAAATACAGCAGGGCACTCATATCTTAAAGCTCCAAAATAATCTCCTTTGACACCATGTCTCACATCTGGGTCATGCTGAGGCAAAAGTGGTGGGTTCCCATGGTCTTGGGTAGCTCCACCCTTGTGACTTTGCAGGGTGCAGCCTCCCTCCTGGCTGCTTTCCCCAGCTGGCATTGAGAGTCTGCAGTTTTTCCAGGGACATGGTGCAAGCTGTCAGTGGATCTAATATTCTCGGGTTTGGAGGATGGTGGCCCTCTTCTCACAGCTCCACTAGGCGGTGCCCAAGTAGGGACTCTGTGTGGAAGCTTCGACCCCACATTTCCCTTCTGCACTGCCCTAATAGAGGTTCTCCATGAGCTCCCCGCCCCTGCAGAAAACTTCTGCCTGGGCATCCAGACATTCCCATACATCTTCTGAAATCTAGGCAGAGGTTTCTAAACCTCAATTCTTGACTTCTGTGCACCACAGGCTCAACACCACATGGAAGTTGCCAAGGCTTGGGGCTTGCACCCTCTGAAGCCATGGCCTGAGCTCTATATTGACCCCTTTCAGTCATGGCTGCAGCAGCTAGGACGCAGGGCACCAAGTCCCTAGGCTGCACACAGTACCAGGACCCTGGACCTGGCCCATGAAACCATTTCCTCCTAGGCCTCTAGGCTTGTGATGGGAGGGGATGCCATGAGGACCTCTGACATGCCCTGGAGACATTTTCCCCATTGTCTTGGGGAATTAACCTCATTACTGCAGCTGGCTTGAATTTCTCCTCAGGAAATGGGTTTTTCTTTTCTAATATATGGTCAGACTACAAAATTTCCAAACTTTGATGCTCTGTTTCCCTTTTCAAGTGAAATGCTTTTAACAGCATCCAAGTCACCTCCTGAATGCTTTGCTGCTTAGAAATTTCTTCCACCAGATACCCTAAATCATCTCTCTCAAGTTCAAAGTTCCACAAATCTCTAGGGCAGGGGCAAAATGCCACCAGTCTCATTGTTAAAACATAACAAGAGTCACCTTTGCTCCAGTTCCCAACAAGTCCCTTATCTCCATTTGAAACCACTTCAGCCTGGACCTTATTGTCCATATCATTATCAGGCTTTGGTCAAAGCCATTCAACGAGTTTCTAGGAAGTTCCAAAGTTGCCCACATTTTTCTGTCTTCTTCTGAGCCCTCCAAACTGTTCCAACCTCTGATTATTACCCAGTTCCAAAATCGCTTGCACATTTTTGGGTATCTTTTCAGCAATGCCCCACTCTATTGGTACCAGTTTACTGTATTAGTCCATTTTCACGCTGCTGCTGAAGACATACCTGGCTGGGCATGGTGGCTCATGCCTGTAGTCCCAGCACTCTGGGAGGCTGAGGCAGGTGGATCACTTGAGGTCAGGAGTTTGAGACCAGCCTGGCCAACGTGGTGAAACCCCATCTCTACAAAAAAATACGAAAATTACCCAGGCATGGTGGCACACACCTGTAGTCCCAGCTACTCATGAGGCTGTGGCAGGAGAATCGCTCGAACCGAGGAGGCAGAAGTTGCAATGAGCCAAGATCATGCAACTGCACTGCAGCCTGGGTGACAGAGCAAGACTCCATCTCAAAAACAAACAAAAGACATACCTGACAATGTGAAAAAAAAAAAAAGAAGTTTAATTGGACTTACAGTTCCACATAGCTGGGGAGGCCTCCAAATCATGGCAGGAGGCAAAAGTCACTTCTTATATGGTGGCAGCAAGATAAATTGAGGAATATGCAAAAGCAAAAACCATTAGATGTTGTGAGACTTATTCCCTACCACAAGAATAGTATGGGGGAAATTGCCCCCATGATTCAAATTATCTCTCATTGGATCTCTCCCAAAACACATGGAAATTATGGGAGTAAAATTCAAGATGAGATTTGGGTGGGGACACAGAGCCAAACCATATCACCCACACAATGAATATTTTATTCGTGATTCACAATTTGATATCCTAAATTCACCAATATTATTATACATTCTGTGCAATCAAGAAATTCACTTTGGGCACATGACCAATAAGTACTCTAGCACTATCCACGCAAAATGATAAACATAGTGTGAAGCAATGCAAGTATGTAGGTGAAATTTGGCTCCA
This sequence comes from Colobus angolensis palliatus, assembly GCF_000951035.1. NCBI lineage: Eukaryota > Metazoa > Chordata > Mammalia > Primates > Cercopithecidae > Colobus > Colobus angolensis. The sequence goes on along the minus strand of NW_012117977.1, from coordinate 535,024 downwards.
CACTAAATACAGCTTTATGCATACCTATATTAAAGAATTTCCAAACTGCCAATGCATTTATTTACAATACTTCCTGTTTTACTTTAATCAAGACTAAGCGCTTTAACTATGAAATTCTTTGTTTGTTTCTTTTTGAGATGGAGTCTCACTCTGTTGCCCAGGCTGTAGTGCAATGGTGTGATCGTGGCTCTCTGTAACCTCTGCTTCCTGGGTTCAAGTGATTCTCCTGCCTCATCCTCCCGAGTATCTGGGATTATAGGCATGAGCCACCACGCCCGGCTATTTTTTTTTTGTGTGTGTATTTTTTGTAGAGATGGAGTTTCACCATGTTGGTCAGGCTGTTCTCGAACTCCTGACCTCAAATGATCTGCCTGCCTTGGCCTCCCAAAGTGTTGGGATTACAGGTGTGAGCCACTGTGCCTGACCAACTGTGAAAATGTTAATTAGCCAAATGTCTCCAATTCTCGACCAGGTTTTAAAGAATATTTTATTATTTAGACTTTTCCACATCTTTGTCACCTATTTAATGATTCCTTATGACATTGTTTAATAAATAACCTTTTCAAATCTGTAATTTGATCTAACTTTTAGATAACTTCTGAATTAGACAAAATTAATCTTTTTTCCACTAATACCATAACCCTTTCTGGCATATTTGTATACATAATTATGTGTTAACTAGAATTTTATCTTTAGTAACCTAAAACTTTAGTGAAACCCTAAAAAGCAAGAAATACTGAACTATTAGATATGGCCATTTATAAATAAAAGCAACTCCACAATTTTAGAAACATACTTCCCCATATTACAATCCTTTCTTAATTGAAAATGACCCAGATATTAAATGAGCATCAAAAATAACTTTAAGATTTTAAATTACACAAAAAGTTTACCTAAAACAATTATCCTATTTGCTGTACTTAGTTTTTCACTTTTAACAAGGGAGACATGAGACATCAATCAACATATATAAAATGAACATTGGTTTGGTCTGGAAAGGCAGGACTACTTCAAGCAGGGAGGGAGGCTGGGGCTTCCAGGTCACATGTTGGTGTGAGAGGAATGGCTGCATTCTTTTGAGTTTCTGATTAGGCTTTCCAAAGGATACAATCAGGTATGCATTTATCTCAGTGAGACTTTGAATAGAACGAGAGGCAGGCTGGCCCCAAGCACGTCCCAGCTTGAATTAACACTGACATTTTAAAATATCTAGCAAAGACAAACATACAATTCAGAAAAAAATGTATGCTGACAATTCTGAAGGCATTTCTACTTTTATTCCACCAATAATTTTAAAGCTACTTTGTTTAGTAAAGTTATACTTTAAGTCATGTGAACTTGAAAATTGCTTACACTTATTTATTTAATTTATGAGGCTCTTTTACTTGTAAGCCAATTTTGGTAGACACAACCTATAACAATAAGTGTAGATACAAATAAACACATCTAGACCTGTATACACACAAGTAAAGGAAGATCCAATAGCTTGGAACCTTATCCATGAGATAACAATATAAGCTTGCCAGTTTTACTTTGCCCCAGTAGATAATTCAATGAAGGCTGTGAACCAAAATTTTGGACAATGCATTCTCCATGGGAGTTTGATATTTAAAGGCTGAACCTCCCCAGACTCCAAAGAGCAGTGGGGCCAAACTGTACAAAAGGAGGGTGTTACACACTAACCAGGCCTCCTGCTTAGAACTGCAGCACAAAAGCCTGGATACATGCAGTGCCATTCCACTTTCCCATTCAACAGTAAATTCCAGATTCCAAACAATGTTGGGGCCAAACAGCATTGCAGCTATGAGAGAAAATTCTAAGCAGGGGCTTAGTACTAGACTTCAGAACCTCTGCCAGGAGCATCCCTTTTGGGCAGGTCGAGGTTTGCAGAACACTTGGAGCATCTTCCTGTGGGGTCTAATTTTAGAGTGTCAGATGTCTCTGACATTAGGTGGGCACCAGCACTACATACAGGTTTTTCCCTCCAGAGCATACTATGAACTTTATAAGAATAGCCATGAACTGTAATGAGAACTGGATGCTGGGTATACCTCTTTGTTCCTTAGCCAGTTGAGTATAATAAGGGAAGAATTTACCATAGGAAAAGAAGGTTTAAGTCCCCTGAAACATGTGCAAATTTGCTTTGAGCTCTGCCACACATAGGGACCAGGGACCACGAGAGGAAAAGATTAAAAAAAAAAAAAGTCCTTCCACCTTCGGGGCAGGGCAATTATAAATAGCCACTGAAAGACAGAAATAGAATGAAAGGACTCTGGAGGCTGAGACAGGAGAATCATTTGAACCTGGGAGGTGGAGGTTGCAGTGAGCTGAGAACGCACTGTTGCACTCCAGCCTGCATGATAGAACAAGATTCTGTCTCAAAATAATAATAATAATAATAATAAAAGAAAAAAAAACCAAAAAGCCCCAGGTTCCTTAAGCAAACTGGGTGGTGGCAGTCAGGCTTCTCCATATGGAAACCCCTTAGTTTCACTGGCCATGGCCAGAAACCTGCAGTTGTCTCCATGTTTAGGTGCTGCCCACCAAAAGTCCCAAGTTGGAAAGGAAAAGAGAGAGAGAAAGCCCCTGTACGGAGCAGAAAGGAAAGGGAGAAAAATGAATCCCAAACTTTGAGCTTACTTCTTCCTCCTGGCTGGGTCACCAAAATATGTTAATGGTGGAAGGGGTCCAGGTTCTTGGCGTCTTGAACAAATAATTGGACAAAATGTACAAGCAAAGCAAGGAAAGAATGAAGGAATTTATTGAAAATGGAAGTACACTCCACAGTGTGGGAGCAGGCCCAAGCATAGGGGCTCAAGGGCCCCATTACAGAATTTTGGGGAGTTTACACACCCTCTAGGGAATTCCATTGGTTACTTGGGAGTACACCCTATGTAAATGGAGAGGATGAAGCAAAGTTACAAACTCATTTACTTGGCCTACATTCTATGGAGAGGGTATTTCCTGTCATAGCTGAAGTGTGAATTGACCTTATGTTCCCTGCCTCCAGACTCTATTTTCCTGCCTCACTTTAGAGCAGTGGAAAGCCAGTGACCTCAGGTCTAAGGAGATGTATATGGGGCAATTAGTTTACTGACCAGGACTAGTGGTAAGTCTGTCAGGTCTTGAATGCACTTTCCAAAACCAGTGGGCATTTGGCTTATTCAAAGGAGCTGCCAAGAAAGGGAAACAATTGAAATTATAGGGGAGCTTCCATGTGGTATTTCAAAGTTTTGACTTCCTAAGAGGGAAGTTGTTCCTTGGTAACAAGTAGCTATTGGTATTCTCTGTGTGCATCAAAAGACGCCTCACTACACCCAACATATTTCTTGTCATCAAATTAGACTGGTCCATGCTCAACCTATTCATTCTTGCCTTTGTGTCTTTTTTTTTTTTATGTTGTACCCTTTGCCTGGATTACTTTCCCTATTTTTTTTTATGTGTAGGTAATTCTTCATCTTTCTCCAATTCCTCCTTTTCCTTTTCTTTCCCCTCCATCTTCTCTTCTCTTTCCCCTTTCTCCTTCTACCCTTCTTCTGCTCTGAATAAACAAAAAAAAAACAGTGATAATAAAATAATAGATTACATTTAATGTTTACTTAAAGAATTACTACAAAATCTGTATGCATGCTAAATAGAAGTTACCTGAATGATCTCTCTTTTGAGAAAATTTTTTCTTTTATAATCTCATGCATAAGGAATCTATCAACAGTTGAAGATCCAAAAATAGCTCTCAGATACTGCTTAAATGATTTCTAACCACTAACAAGAAGAAATATCCAAGGAGATTAAAGAAAAAGTAAAATTTATCTAATGGAGGAGAACATATGGATAACAATTAACTAGCACGCACAGGGACTTGTGGCCACCCTGTAAAATGTGACAGGCACTGTGCTAAGTTCTTTAACTTTCATTATCTTGATTAATCCTCATAAAAACCCAGTGGGGAAGATATTATTGTTCTCTTTATTTTAAAACAGATACAGACACTGGATTTCAGAAAGGTTAAGTAACTTGCTCAAATTCAGGTAGCTAAGAAATCGTGGGGTTGTAATTTTAACTCATGTTAGTTTTATTTCAACACATCCAGCTCGTAAAAACCTCCTTGAGAACTCTAACTCAGTAAGTCGGTTTATAATCTGAACTCATATAACACAGTCTGTACTACCCAATTTAAAACTCGAGTATACACTATCACAAACTATCTTTTAATTGCTTTATATATATAAGCTTTGTCTTTGCCGCTAGACTTAAGCTTTCTTTTATGTACAGTGCTGAGCATATAGCAGGTACATAGAACATACAATTCATCTTGAAGAAGAAGGAAGCAAAGCTGTGGTTCTGGCAGTAGACGTTTCAGGAATGAGGGGTCTATGTTTATTCAAAATCAAAACAAGTGGAGAAAGCATTAAAAAGTCCAGTGAAATAACTGTTATGTGTGGATTCGTTTGGGGAAAGCTGAGGTGAGGTCAAGGAACTAGATAATGCAAAAAGATAATTTGGCTGATTTTTCTCTTCATTGATTAACCAGTTGATGTAGAAATCACAGGTTTCACACATACAATCCCATTGACTATGTTGGCTGAAACATCCAGGTAATGGCGAATCATAGGGTAAATAAGACAATATCAGATAATTAAAGTTGGCTCTATAGATGCACCACATTCTATAAGTTGATCAGTTCCTGAGAAGTACATGTTGATTCAAACCCTCTCTTTTATAACTTGGGTTTTCACTTCAGATGGGCTTCATCTTTGACTGGCAATGGTTTATTACATGTTAGCTTTAAATTTTTATCTTGCTCATCTCTCTGTCAATTACAAATGACTTCTTTAAGAAGACTTAAGTTCAAAAAACAAAAATGAGACTGGTTATTTCTATTATGAAATCATTGACAAGAAGATTTCTATCCACAGTTTGCTTTATGTATATTAACTAGGATTGTATTTCTAAAATTTTCACTGATATATATATAGTCAATATGCACAAAATGTATACAAATTTTAATAATGTCTATTAAGTGAAAGAAGCTGTAATTAATCAATAAACCACCCATAAATGTATTGAGTTTTCGGTATTTGAAAGGACTCTTTGGTGAAAGGTTTTTGATGTGGGACTAACCACCTGTTATTTATTGGCATTTGTCTCTCAGAATTTTGCTCTGTTGAGTTTTCATAAAGTGAAGAATGCCTCTACACCAAGTTTTCTCAACTTTGGCACCATTAATATTTTGATCCAGTAATTTTCTGCTGCATGTGCATTCTTTCCTATTCACGTTGGCCATGGAGAGGGATATTCTGCATGGTCAGCTGTGTGCCTGTCAGTATGGAGAACTTCAGATAAAGGCTGATGTATGGTTTTTGTTTATACCAAACTACACATTTGTAGGCCTGATCTTGGTCATTAACCACTTTTTATTTATTTTTTAAATTGACAAGTGAAAATTCTACATATTTATGGTGTACAACATGATGTTTCAAAGTATGTATACATTTTTGTGAAATGGCTAATTGAAACTAATTAACAAATGCATTATCTTCCGTACTATTTTTTTTGTAGTGAGAACACTTAAAATCTATTCTTAGCAATTTTCATAGTTACTATGGTGTACAATAGACCTCTTGAACTTACTCCTCCTAACTAAAATTTTGTATTTTTTGACCAACGTCACTAACCACTTTTGACTGAGTCCATGAAAATTATGCTGTTTGAGAGACTGAATGTGGTGCATATTCAGGTGGAGCCCATCTTATGCTGACTCTAGGATTAAACATTGTTGGTGGATTCTATTGCAGTATTTTCATGAAAAATAATTCATAATTCAATTTTAGCTGAGCTTGGTGAACTCACATTGCTCAAGCTTGATCCCCTAGCCTGAAGAGTGTGGGTAGTTCCAAAATGCCAGTGTATTCCTGCTGGGCAGTTATGCAAAATTTTCAGATATGAACTTTGGGTAGTTTGCAGATCAAGGATAGAGTGAAAACATAAACCCATGATCTTTTCTTGGGTGAACAGCAGGTGCTATTGAAAGTATGTAATTTGATCGCTGGTTTTTGACATTGGGTTTTTTTTTTTTTCTTTTTTTGTGGGACAATACCTTTATTAAAGTCCAAGAACATTATCCTTTAAGCTTTTCCTCATGACTTGTGGATTCACTAGTTTAAAGAAAACACATACAAAGGGGAGAACTTATTTACATGATTCTGTTGTTAATTACAAGTTTTATTGTGATCAGCAGCAGTGAGCTGTTTTGGGCTTTTGGTGTGTGGGATGAGGGACAAATGGGCTATATCCCAAACAACCATACAAAGATGGAAAGTTTTAACCAGATCAAAGGGGACAGGGTACAACTGGGGTTCAAACAACTTATATATCAGGACTAAAAATTAATGTTGGTGCAGCAACTATAATAAAAATTTATGACAAGATGATAAAGGCAAGACCATATAAAGAGAAACAGTATTTTCCAACACTTAGTGAAGTGTTGAGGCAAGTAGTCTCTGAGCAGTTATTATCTAAGAAATCAGAATTGAAATACTGTCATGCACCACTGGGGTACCCAAAACCCAGGCAATGGACCTGTACTAATGCGTGGCCTGGAACAGGGCTGCAGAGCAGGAGGTGAGCAGTGGGGCAGCAGGCATGACTGCCTGAGTGCCACCTCCTATCAGATCAGCTGCAGCATTAGATTCTCATAGAAGCACGAACCCTGTGGTGAACTGTGCATGTGAGGGATCTAGGTTGTGTGCTCCTTTTGAGAATCTAACGCCTGATCTGAAGTGGAACAGTTTCATCCTGAAACCATACCCACCACCATCCATAGGAAAATTGTCTTCCATGAAACTGGTCCCTGTTGCCAATAAGTTTGGGGACTACAGATGTAGAAGAAATAATAAAATTTGTTCCACAAATGATGTTAGGACTTAATTTAAAAGAAAAACTTTGCATGTAAATATATTTGGGATTCCATCTGGTGCAGAATTCACCAACTAGAGCTTCCAGTCATGTAACAGGCTGTCTAGTACAGAAATGATAACCCCTTAATTCAAGGTATTCAAGCCCAGTCCGGACTGTCATCTGTCACAGATGTTTTATAATTGCTGTACTAAATTAGGAGAAAGGCTGAGGAAAAAGTCATTGAGGTTCCTGATTCTATGAGGATTCTGATATTCCAATTTCCACTTGAATATTACCAATAATAAATTAAATAATGAATTAAAGACTGGCATTCTTGTGCCTGAAAATCTTTAAGTCATTGGTGAACCTTCACTGTACACATTCTTTGGATTGATGTTAACAAGGTGGTGCCATTTCTTCATGAGACTCATGTATATTCCACCTCCACAGAGTTGAGCATTATTTAACAAGTATTTATTGATTTAGTAAAGAGCATCCACAGTGTCTACACTGCTGCCTAGCATATAAAAAGCACTCACTTAATTTTCAGTAATGAAATAATGTGTGAGATTAAAAATAATGTTTGCTTCATCTATCATGTACTAGCCATAAGATCTTGAGCAAATTATGTAACATTGATAAGCTAGGTTTGGTTTCCTCAGTTTGCTTAAACTTGGGTTTTCTTTTTTTTTTTTATTATACTTTAAGTTCTAGGGTACATGTGCATAACGTGCAGGTTTGTTACATATGTATACTTGTGCCATGTTGGTGTGCTGCACCCATCAACTCGTCAGCACCCATCAATTCGTCATTTATATCAGGTATAACTCGACATTGGGTTTTGTTATTCTTTACAAACGGCTAGCACCAGGCCCTTGATTGGTTATAGTCTAAAGAAGTATAGTTGTCTGAAAAGGCTGTATCAGGTAAGACAGTTTCTGCAATTTAATGCATTCAATTCCTTTCCTCATTCACCATTTATTAAGAGTCAGTGTAGCATAATGTTTAAGACTATTGGCTCTCAAATCAAACTTTACCTATGGCACTTACTAGTTAGTTGGATGATCCTTGGTAGATTACTTAATCTTTTAAAACCTCAGGTTCCAATTTGTAAACTTGAGATGTGTAAATAGTATTCAACTCAAAAGAATTATTTTGAGGATTAAATCAAATAATGTATATAACGTACTCAGTACATACTCAATAGGTGTTGGCTATTACTAGTATTGTGTACCTATTATGTCACTGTATATCTACTAGGGGAGAGAAAACAAGGACATAAATAAATACAGCAGAATATGGCAGAAGGTGATATGTCACAAAAGAAGGAATGATAAAATACTTTGGTAGTTCAGAAGAGAATGGGAGTCCTTTTGGATGAAAAAATGAAGCCAGAATCATGCAGGAAGTGACATCTAAGATGAGTCTAAAAGGAAGGATAGAATTAAGGCATACAGTTGTGAAAACACTATTTCTAGAATCAGCTATAAATACCTTCTGGGACTGGACTGCAAATGATGATTCATGCTTTTCTTCTTCATCATTCTAGCAATATGCAGAGAGGAAATCCACAGTGAAAGCAGATTTCTGCCCACTGGTGTCCTCCTTCCTTCATTTTCCAAGGAGAATATAGAAGGGCAGTCTTATTTCCTGGTGAAATAATAGAGGCACCAAGTTCAAGGTCATGTAGTCAGCCTTAAATTAGATGAAGGTTATGAACTCTATAATAAGTAATCAAGCACCAAGTAGATTTGTTATTAGGTATCTACTCTAACTCAATATTGTGTGGTACTTTGGGGGTATAGCCCTTCAAGAAATTATGTTCACATTGGGAAATAATGACATAAATACACTAAGTAATATATAAAATAGAATAGACTCCAACATTCAACTATGTGGGATAGATTCTCTAGTAGAAGTTCTGAGAAAAGACTGATCAGTGAGACCTGGAATGTCTTTGGGAAAAAGGTTTCATGGAAGGATAGGAGCTTGAGTTGTTTGGAATTGGTGTTGCGGGGTAGTGGGGAAAAGAGCATTTGAGTTGGGAAAATTCATATAGCAAAGCAACTGAGGTAGTAATTCATGAAGAATGAATTAAGGTAATATCTTTTAATTAATGGATTAAAACTTCAGTAATCTCTCCATCTCCTCAGCTGAGTGATATTTGCAGAGATGTGTTTGGATCTGTTGTGTCCTGATGTACCTGCTCCAGCTGATTTATAAACTGCATATAATTAGAGTACTTTCCTCAAATTCCTGCTCTTGCTGATGTTTCCTATCATCCAGAAACTATGCATGCATGAGTTAAATGAATATCATGCTATTGACAGGAATGATTCACCTTTCTAGACATTGTGAGGAAATGAATAATATTGGCTCATTTCAAAAAGGGGTCTTTCAAAGTCAGCACATTCTGACACTTCTCTCTTCTCCCCCTTCAGTGTGTGAACCCCACTGATATCTTAGGAAGATGCACTGGTTGTCATGGTAAAAGCTACACTAATTGGCTTCCTCTAGTTGATGTTCTGTCAAGCTCACTGCCCCACTGAGGATTTGGAATAGAGCGCTTAACTTTTTGCTCTCAAAGAACATGTTCCCAGCAAGTCAGCTGCCTCAGCAGAAAATGGAAGGTATTTGAAATGTCCAATATGTTATCCAAATATTTCACTCTTCATGGGGCCAGACATGCACAGTTTCACTTTCATTTGGTATCTTCTTTCCACAGAGAGTACTGATGGAAACTCAGCTGGATATTTTTAACTGAATTAAGTGGATTTGGGGAACTTGTAAAGAATGAAAGTATGTAGGCAAACAATTACTTTGCAGAGACCTGGGTTCAGGTCAGAGTTGGTCTGGAGCCAACTGTGAAATAATCCTCTCTTTTGTTGTCTTCTTGCCCCTTTTCTTGTTGCTACAAGGAAAAAAGGAAGGAAAAAGAAAAAAAAAAAGGCATACAAGCCTAGTGCTTCCCTCACAAGGTAGAGTCTCAATTTCAGACTATTTCTTGTTTTTCTTCTGCTATAGTCTGAATGTCCCTCAAAATTCACGTTTTGAAACAAAATTCCCATTGTAGTGCTATTAAGAGGTGGAATCTTTGGGGAAATGATTAAGTTAGAGGGCTCTGCCCTCATGAATGCATTAGTGGCTTATAAAGGAGATGAAGGGAACTAGCTTGGGCCCTTTTTTTGGCCTTTCCATCCCTTCTTCCATGTGAGGGTACATCATTCATCCCCTCTTAAGGATGCAGCAACAAAGAGCCATCAAGAAAGGAGAGATGGGATCCCTGATCAGGCACCAACCCTGTGGTGCTTTGATATTGGACTTCCCAGACTCCAGAACTATGAGGAATACATTTCTATTTTTTTAAATAAATTATCCAGTCTGTGATATTTTGTAATAGCAGCACAAACAGGCTAAGACACTTTGTATTCCAGACTTTCAAATCAAAATGTAACTATCTGGTACATCTTGCCAGGGATATTTTCTCTGTTTGAAAACTTATAAGGAAATCTGAACTATGATTTTCATGGCTCTAAATGACTTAACATATCACTTATATAACATCATTTGAAATTGCCCTTGAGGACCACTGGGCTATATATTTTGGTAATTCTTATACAAGATCAGGTAAATAGGTGCCATCATCTACATACTGATTTAGTTTTGTTCTAGATGTTATTGGTAGGAATGACTCGCTGAGAAATTCTGAGCAACTTGTGTAACTCTATGCCTGTTTTCCCACTGGAAAAATGGGACTTGTAAGGCTGCTTCCTTTTTGTTTGGAGGAACTTTACATGGTATGATATCTTACATCTCCTGCAACACTTTTAGCCATATTGCAAGCTCACCTGAAAACTCCCATCTATTATTTTAAATCCAATTTTAACTGTCATTGATCATCTATACCTCAGTGTGAATGGATGTGAGAGAAAGTTCTGGGCCTTGGCCACTTGAAAAAACAAAGACGTAAAACACTAGGAAAAAAAAATGTGTCCAGTGGGTGTTTGAAACTAGAAAACAAGTTGCCTTTTGAAGAATTTTGCCTCAGGCTTCATCATTACAAAGTGCTGCCCAATTAATTGCCTAATTGGGTATGATGTTATATATTGAGAACTTCACCAACAGTCAGTTTCTTTTCTTTCTTTCTTTTTTTTTTCTAGATGAAGACTCACTCTGTCGCTCAGGCTGGAGTGCAGTTGTGCGATCTCTGCTCACTGCAACCTCTGCCTCCTGGGTTCAAGTGATTCTCCTGCCTCAGCCTCCTGAGTAACTGGTATTATAGGCACGCACCCCCAAGCCTAGCTAATTTTTTTTCTTTTGTATTTTTAGCACAGACAGGGTTTCACCATGTTGGCCAGGCTGGTCTCTAACTCCTGACCTCAAGTCATTTGCCTGCCTGGACCTCCGAAAGTGTTGGGATTACAGGTGTGAGCCACCATGCCCAGCCTTGACATAGTCAGTTTCTGCAATGAGCCTAATGCAAGCACACTGTCATAGATACTGTGTTGGCGTATGGAAGTATGGTAAGGTGGCACAAAATATGTGGTCCATATTACACACAAGCTAAAGATCAGTTGATTTGGGGGAATACGGGTCAGTGAGATTAAAAATATGCAGGGAAAAGGAATCTGAATATTGATTTGGCTTTACCTTCTCAGATATTTAGAAATGTTTCTGCTCTCTTTCCTCCTTCAGAAAGTAATGTCATAGAATCTTTGGTGATAAGGAATGCCCTTGTTAGGCATCAGAAACATTGTTCAGACTAACAGAGATCACTGTCTATTCTTGGAAATGGAGGTGGAGAAGGTGAGGGTTACATAAAGATTCACACCAAAACATCCCTTGGAAGATGGTTTTGGGAGACCTTATAGACTAAAAGAGGATAAATATATACTAAGATTTACTGTTACTAGGTTTCAGGTACTGTGTGAAACACCCTATGCCAATTATCTTATTTAATTCTGCTAACAAATGTTATATAGCTGAGGAAATTGAGGAACCGAGAGTATAAAGAAGTTGCCCAAAGTCATATGGCTATACATATTACCCAGCTCCTGCCCATACATACACACTATACTAAATTTGTGTGATTTTTTTTTTCTTTTTTGGCTTTGTTTGTCATCAGGCACTTTCTTTGCAAAAAGTAGATGCAGTTAGTTGAGAACTCCACTTCTTTGGGTTTCTGGTTAACTGAGGTGTGGCTCTTTCATAGGGAGTTTGCAGTTCAGTCCAGGCAAATTTAGCCCCTTTTTTCCCACTAAATAATCACATCTCATGGTAGCTTGTAGTTGGAGACTGAGGAGTCTAATGTTAATACGCCAAAGGAACTTGAATCATCAAAGGAGAGGCCTGATTTAAATAAACTAATTTAAATGGCCTGGAACTCTGTTGAATTCAAGCTGTTAAAATTCCATCATTGTTAAATCTCTTCTTTTCCAACAATCCACCAGCTGCCCAACCATAATGGCTTGTTTATAATACATAGGGTTCCTTTGTTTGAAAGACAAAAAGAGCTTTGCAGCTCATAGGGCGGTGGTGAAGCCTGCCTATGCCATAGTTCCTAGTTTGCCCTTACATGTTTCCATAGAAACAGAATTGTTGCTTGAAGAAAAAAATTCTTAAATTTTATTTTCTCTTTATGTTCTTTGAAACTTGTGCTAACTTTGTCAGAACTGAAGGACAAATTCCTGGCTTTCCATTCTTCTGGGAAATTAGTGGAACCTGTGTGCTCAGAGGAGAAAGAGGGCACTCAGGAGTTTTTAGAGTCAGGTTTGTGTTCACCCTTGATACCAGTGAAGAGAGAGAGATACTTGGAATCCCATTCCAATCCTCTTTTCCAACTCAGTCTTTCCATTCAGCTCAGCCATTCTGTCCTGGAGCATAGGATCATTTTCAAGGCAAGAGAGTGGTTAAATGGATGTGGGCTGTATAGTCAGGCAGACTTGGATTTGACTTCTGCCCCTGCTACATATCAGCCTATCTGAGCTTTAGCAAGTAGTTTAAGCACTCTGATCCTCCCATCCTCATCTGTAAAATGGGGGATATAGAAATACTGTGAAGGTTAAATGAATTAATCCATGCTTGGCATAATGCCTGAAACATAGCAAGCACTCAATAAATGGCAGCTTTTTAAAAAGTTATTTTTCTTCTCCCTGAAATCTTATCAATGTCCCCTAGTCAATCACCCCTTTTAAGGCCTTTTCTTAAATCCCAATGTCAAAGGCGTCCAAACCAGAGCAACTCCATTTTGAGTGAGGGCTAGGAAAATGAGGCTGGAGATTGCTGGGTTGCAATCCCAGAAAGTCAGGCATTCCTAACTTCTAGATATTTAAGGTTGAGGGAACAAATTAATAATGTTACTAAACAGAACCAGACTCGGGAGTGTCCAGATATCCTGATACCTAGAGAACAAAAGGAATTCCTAATTTTGCTTTAAAGACAATAATACTGATTCTTGAAAAATACAGTAATTAAGAAAATTAATAGTTTATCACAAACCATTGTAGCACAGCACATCTCCCCATATATACAAGCATTGTACCTAGGGTGGATGCGTTCCTCTTCTTACTTTCAGGAACCTCCTACTCTGTCTATGGAGTAGCTGTTTTTTCACCACTTTACTTTCTCAATAAACTTGCTTTTACTTTGCACTGTGAACTCGCCCTAAGTTCTTTCTTGCACAAGATCCAAGAACGCTCTCTTGGTGTCTGGATTGATACTCCTTTCCTGTAACATATTTCTGGCAACCCAAATGGGACTGTAGTACAGAAACCCTGACTCAACGGCTACCTTTGGGTAAGTGTTGGGGTCCTGTAACATATTTCTGGTGAACCATGGAAGGAGTGATACTGAAGAAACCCCCCTAACCCAAAGAAAATAGACTGCAGCACTGATTGGATGACTTTGGGTAACTAGTGGTGTACGGGGATAAAGAATGGGATTGGGTTAGAGGCCCAACTTAGGGGAGTTAGAGCCTCTCTTAAGACAGAGTGGGTTAGAGGCCCTTCTTAATAAAAGGCAAGGACACTTGATGACCTTGGGTTAGAGGCCCAACTTGGGAGGGATAGAGTCCCTTCTAAGATTTAGGGGGTTAGAGGCACCTCTCGGTAAAGTCACTCTTGGCTAAAAATGGGTTTAGCACCACAGGCTATGTTTTTTTGTGTTAATCTGCATTGTCCTCCTTGCTGCATGAATCAATTTCTTGGCTGCTGTCTCTGTTTCACTGTCATTTTCAGCAGACTTTATTTAACTGGTCTTAGAGATTTTAACTTTCTCTTTTCCTATGTGCCTCCTGATTTCCGTCCATCTGCTTGTGAAACATTGGGAACAAAAAGCATTGAAGGCTCTGTCTCTAAAATTGCTGATTGAGATTTGGTATTTAATAGCTATGAGCAATAGGATTAGACAGATGTGGTTATGTTTTGTTGCCGCTATGCCGACTAGGTGTGATCCAGAAGCAGTAGGATGGAAATCAGGGGACTTTTCCCCTTGCTGTTTTGTTTCATTTTGCACACTAAAATACACTTCTTTCTTGGATTTGGGCAAACCAACTATGCTTCCTGCTATTGTCCAAAACCTGCTTGCTCTGGTCATTCCCATCTAAATCCTCTTCATTTCCTTTGTCTTATTTGACATATTTATCGAAGTCCATGTTGTGGTTTATCTAAGATTCATGGCTCGGATCACTTTCATTATTCAGATAGTGTGAATCATGTTTGATGAGAAGAAAGAAAGAAAAAAAAACTAGACATACTAAATGATCCTTTAATGCAAGCCCCCTTTCTCTGGTTCAGTGGGCATTTTTGGGTGGAGAAGAACCTCCTTCTGTTGGCTCTGAAGGTTCAGATGTGTTGGTCCTTTCTCCCTCTTGTCCACCTGAAAGTTCTATTGAGAACCCTTTGTCCCCTCCTCCTTACCCATCTACTCCAACTCTATACCCACCACTCGTGAGGAACTTAGCCCAGTGAGTACTACTCAGAGTGGAGCCTCCTATCAACCTCCAAAGGGAAATCTTTGTCCACTTAGAGAAGTGGCAAATAAGGAAGAAGGCCTATGAGAGAACATGTCCCCCTTTCTAGGTCTGATTTGACTCTATGTAAAGAGAGGTTTGGTCATTTCTCTGAAGATCCAGGAAAATTCATAGATGGGTTTGAGACATTAACTCTGACCCATAGTTAAACTTGGCAGGATCTGTACATTTTGTTGTCTCTGTGTTGCACAGTGGAAGAGAAACAATACATTTTGGCGACAGCTAGGGCCCATGAAGATGAGGTATTGGCTTGTAACCCGAACCATAATATATATCAGGCAGGGGCAATTCCAGATCAAGATCCAGAGTGGAACTATCAAAGGGGCAGTGAGGACTTGGGGAAGAGAGATCATATGGTCACTTTTTTGTTGGAAGGGTTGAAGAAATGTATAAAAAGCCTGTTAACTCTGAAAAGGTTAAGGAAGTTTCTCAGGGTAAAGATAAGAATCCAGCTTTGTTTCAAGGGTGTTTAGTTGAGACAATCAGGAAATATACTAACACTGATCCTTCCTCAAGGGAAGGGCAAACCCTTTTGGGGGTATATTTTATATCCCAGTCTGCCCCAAATATCCATAGGAAACTACAAAAAGCAGCTATGGGTCCCCAAACTCCTATGGAACAGCTTTTGGATATGGCATTTAAACTTTTTAATAACAAGGACAAAGCAGAAGAAGCAGAAAGAGCAAGAAGGACCCCCCACAAGGTGGGGGTGAGCCAGTGAGTGACCTCCAACTCCTGTTCAGAAGAAATGAAAGGGATGCATAACATAAAGATATGCATTGGCATTCTACTTTTGGGTATAAGTTGGAATCATGCAGAGAGTAACTTATTTACTGAGTGGGCAAAGGTTTAGCCCCTCTTTTCCCATATATTATATATAGCCACATGGGCCTTAGCCCCTTCCCCTACTGTGAAAAGACAAGAAGGTACCTTTTCATTTTAATTAGAAAACAGCTAAACTCCACCCCAACTTAAGGTTATACTATACATAATGAACTTGGGTGAATGCCAGCTGTTCAAGTGCAGGTATCAGGCAAAGTACCCCTATGTTTTGAAAGGCACAATAAATAGTCATCACCAAACTGGAACCCACCAAACTGGAACTCATCCCATGATATGGGATGAGTGTTATTTCAACAATGTAATCAGACTCTTCTTCTAACAGACCAGATGTGGATGGGATGGCAAGATAATTTGCCAAAAATGAGTGCCTACCCTTCTTCTTGGAGATGGTTATGAGCTTGTGGAACTCATGGCTGGCCATACTTACCTTATAACTGGACTAGAAGGTGTAAGTGGGGTTGCCCTTATCTCCCAGGACATATCCTCACCAAATTGGACTCTCTATCATCTAACTGGGAAATTATAAAAGCTCGCCATGGGCAACAAAAACAAGCATCTTGGAGATTCTATCCTATGGCTATATTTTCCCTGCAGGCAACTACAATCAGTATCGAGTTACAAGTTGAAGCCTTAGCAAAGCACACAGCTGCAGCTTTCCATTATACATGCCATGCCCTTACCCTCCTAACTGAGGAAACTTCTCAGATTAGGCAGGTAGCCTTACAAAACTGTGTGGCTTTGGACATTTTAACAGCGGCCCAGGGGGAACTTGTGCTTTGATCAAAACCAAATGTTGTGTGTGTGTTTCGACTATTCACATAATATTACCCAGGCTGTGAAAGCTTTCAACACTCATATATCTGCCATTGATGTGCTATCTGTTGACCCTATATTGGCTTGGTTGCTACAACTGCCCAGTTCTTGGAAGGCCTTTCTGTTTTGTTTACTTGGAATGACTTTACTTATTTTGCTTTGCTCTTGTGGAATATATTGGGGTTGTACTCTCTGTGTGGGAATACAAGACAAACTCACTCAATACTTTCTTAAATTGGGTACTTATTAATCTTTGAAATATCACCTTTTGTAGGAACTCAGAGTTATGAACGACTTTCACCATAGCAACGCTTTCTAACTGCGTTTCTCTCTACCCTGAATGCAAGAAACCCTAATAGTTAGGCAGGAATATCATCATCCCTATTCAGCCTGATGAAGTTACAGAAGACGAATCTTTGTCCCTCTGCAACCCTTTGGATTAAGGGTCCTCTTGTAAAGGGAGGGGGGATCTCTGTCAGAGGCGTTTGAACCAGAGCGACTCCGTTTTGAGTGAGGGCTAGGAAAACGAGGCTGGGGCTTGTTGGGCTGCATTCCCAGAAAGGCAGGCATTCCTAGCCTCTAAGATGTTTAAGGTTAAGGGAATAAATTAATAATGTTTTCTAAACAGACCCAGACTTGGAATTTCCAGATATCCTGATATCTGGAGAACAAAGGCATTCCTAATTTTGCTTTAAAGATAACAATATTGATTCTTGTGAAATATAGTAATTAAGAAAATTAATTCTTTATCACAAGCCCTTGTAGCAGAGCACATCTCCCCATATATATGAGCACTGTACCTAGAGTGGACGCATTCCTCCTCTTACTTTTGGGAACATCCTACCCTGGCTATGCAGTAGCTGTCTTTTCACCACTTTACTTTCTTAATACATTTGCTTTTACTTTGCACTGTGGACTTGCCCTAAATTCTTTCTTGCGTGAGATCTAAGAACCCTCTCTTGGGGTCTGGATTGGGTCCCCTTTCCTCTAACACCATCTCATCTTGCCTGCTTTAATGTCACATTGCTTGCAACTTTTGAGTTGATTGGCAATTAGGTTTTAGTTATTTTATTATAGATGGGTTTTGTCTCCCAGATCAACTAGACTGTAATCACTTGAGGGCCCAAGTGGGCTCTTGTTTAGCACACTACTGAACACTCAGGAAATCCTAATTAAATGTTTATTGAAGTAAAGACTGGACTCTGGGCTTCACTAACTTTCCTAGAGACTGTTTTGAGTTGGCTTTTTGTCTCCACAGGAATCCAGATAACCACTCTCTTTCCTAGCTTTTGCAGCCTCACTAATACAATCTGGTAAGACATGTTCAATGTGCCTAGTGTAATAGATTCCATCTGTCTAAGGATTGGTGAAGGTAAAAGAATGATATCACATAACCTGAGGCTTCTCTGCCTTGAGTGTCCCTGTGTCTGAGGCTTATGTTATTTGGGGGAAGCACTATATTAAGTTTGGTCAGCCTCAAGGACAGACACTGGAGCCTCTTATTTGAGAGTAAGATAGAAATGCCTCCAGGTGGACTGAGCTGGGACCAAGGTCCACTTCACTTTAAGATTATCCTTTTGATCATCATCGGGTGATGGTATTACGTAGACTGAAAACGTTAACCTTCAGCCTGGGCTATTTTTCTCAGATATTTTGTGGTTAAAGATGATATCTAAGGTGAAAAATCAATGATAGGAAAGTGCACAAGTTAAACAGTGAGTTGCTTGCAGGCAGCTTGCTGGAACAAAAGAGGAGACAAGGAATTATTAAGGAAAAAGTCAAGCATTTACTAGTGCTTTGCAAAATAGAGGAGGAAATGAAAGTAGGGTTTCTGTGGTAAATGAACACAGAACATGGATTTGCCTCAGTTCTAAACTTTTTTTTATCACTCCAGTCAAATAGTAGAAGTTACTTGAACTTTTTTTTTTTTTTTTTTTTTTTTGTTGCCACACTGAATAGAGCAGGCATCCAAGGAGGGACTTCAAGAGCTTTTTCAGGTCAAAGTCACATTCCAATGAGATAGGAATTTTGCTACTCTCTCTGTAGCTCTCCCTATAGCTATCATTGTGGGTGGCATCTAGATGTCAAGTTGGTTGAAATTTTTCCATGAAGAAAACTACCCAACCTTAGAAATTTCTCCCTGCAACTTGGAGACCTGCCTGTACTTCCACCGGGGACTAAGGGCAGGCCTGAGGCACTGACTGGTGAGAAGGCAGAAGATGGAAAAAGAAGAAGGGGGAGTGTGGGAGGAGAGAAAGGACAGGGATAAAGGCAAAGAGAAAATTATTGAGCCAGCCTGTTAATTGCACTTCCTACTTTTAGTCCTGTCTCTCTGTAATCCACTTTTCACAGAACCACCGTTGATCTTCCTCAACAAACATCTGATCGTCTCATTTTCCTCTTTAGTGTTCCCTATTGACATGAGCATCAAGTCCATCCAAGCTCCTTGTCATGATGTATAAAGCCTTGCATTATCTGTCTCTTGCCATGATCAGTCTCACCTTCTCTTACTTTCTGCCTCCCACTTGATGCTATGGTAATAGTGATACTTACATACAAAAGGCTTTCTCATGTCCTTGCCTAGGCAAATTACTCTTCCTGAGATAACTGTTTCTAACTTTATTTGCTAATTTCTGTCCATACTTCAAGATACAGCTCAGATAGCACCTCCAATTCCTTCAGTTCCATGGGATCTATGAATACCTCTATATCTGTCTCTTACCCCATTATATTAAAATTATGTATTTACATATTTGTCTTCCTCACTAAACTGAGAGCTTGTTGAGGAGGGAGCTAAGGGCACCCAAAGTATTTCAAAAGGTGGTAAATGGTATAGAGAGGGCAAAGGCAGTGGTCTTAAGTGCCTGTCAGAAGCAGGTTTGAGCTTTCTTCCTGTTCAACAGATACCTGATCTCTCATTGGGATACATATTTGTGAAAAGTTGTTATGCAATTATTCATTAAACTCCTGGCTCTATGAAATGTTTGCATCTGCAATGGATGTCCTTAATACCTTACCTCTAGGGAACAATGGAATTTCAGAAACTGAGGCAGGCTGACATAGAGACATAGTTTTCTTGACCCTTGTACCACATGGTGTAGGCAGCTGTCCATTAAGCCTGTGCTTTCTTAGGGTCACCTTGGAACCCAATGCCCACTGAGAACCATGGTGATTTGTCAGTAATCAGTTAATTTGTCTCTTCAGAAAAAGCACGTGGGTGTGTTGATTCTGGGGCTCTAGCTAGAGTGTGAACTCCTTGGAGAGAGAGACTATTTTTAACTTGGCTGGGACTCCCCAGAAGGCTCTATAATATGAGAGAGCCTTGTGGGGAGGGGGATTTCTTGACTAAATCTGCTGATCAATGTGGGGGTTCTCTTTTTACATTACGCCTAAACCAGAATGGAGAGCAATACTTTAATATAGTGCTATCAAGATTGGTTGTCCTGTACCTTAAACCCCAGAGTGCTCTCTTAACTGTAAGTCTGAGGCTTAAATAAAATCTAGTGCAAAGGAAGTGAAGGATAGATGGGGAACAGCTTGGACCATCAAACTTGGTTGCTTTAATCACACTATCATTTCTCAGAAATTTCAAATGCTTCTTATTGAAAAATGAGAAAAAATGAAGGAATCACATCTTATAGTATCCAGAGAAAATGTGCTTTAATTAGCCAGATCCAGTCTTTCCTTATTGGAGGAATGCCAGTTTTACTAATGGAAAGAGTTTTCTCAGACCATCTGTCAGTTATCACAGCAGGCTGTGCTTAACCCTTTCTGTGCCAGCATGAAAAAATTCACTAATCTAGTAAATTGCTCCATCAGGTGCTATGGAGAATAAGGCATGGCATCTGCCTTCGAGGGGCTTAAAATTTAATAGGCAAGACAGGAGACATACACGACCATGTATAAAGCAGGCAGAATGCACTAAACGTTATAAGAGAGCTACCAAATGTGGTGGAAGCATTAATGAGAGGAAGATTACTCTTGGCTAGAGGCTAGGGAAGCCTTCATGGAGGCACCTAAAGATAGCTGAAAAGGGCAAAAGTTGTGGGCATTCTTGGTAGAGGGACGAGCGTGTTAAATGCCATAGAGGGGAAAAAGCCCAGGACAGGTCTGTACAATGAACGGGAATAGTCTAGTGTGATAGGAGTATAGGATGTGGAAATAACAGTAGATATGGTTTTTCAGATTGTTTGGGGATCACATGAAGGAGGCATCTGATTGTCGGATTAAGAGGTAGGCATTTTATTCTATAGCGTAGACAATGAGTTGTCAGTGCCTTGCTCAGAGCTGTGCTTTATTTGGGCATCCTAGGCAGTATGAGTTAAATGCCGAGCTATTTTCTCTAACTTCAGGGGAGGTGGAAATGGGTCCCTGGCTTCTGCTGTTCAAGATGTGATGCATTGGGTTTTGCAGATTTAGAGCTATATTTTTCTTTTATTATTTGCTACTAGATTGATAGCCCTGAGGTGGCTGCTTAGGATAAGACATCTATCCTGGCTGGGATGAGAGGGTACATTTTTCTGCTGGACTTTGAATCTGTGTAAACTTTGTAGGTTTTGAGTTAACCTGAGCCAAAGTTTTAATATCTGCTTGATGTTCTTTATGTTATAAATTATGTATGTATTTACATATGAATGTGCATGTTTCCAAATTTTGCGGGGGGTTGGGGGATAATTTTTATAACTCAGTTGTTCTGTGTTTCATGGAATAAAACAGCTGGAGGTTGGGGGTGGTGGTGAGGAGGATGTGGAGTCACATCTTAAATATCTATATTTTTATTCTCCAAGTTCCTTCTGGCTTAGTGCTATCAAGAGGCTTACATTATGGGGTATATTTTTTAAATAGGAATAGCACCAGTGTTTCTCAAAATCTGGCCCTCCTTGAAAGTTTGCCACAGAATTCACCCAGAGAGGTACCTCGTTGGGCTGAAATCAGAGGCCATATAGCAGCTGCCTGTTTAATAAGCTAAACATGAGATTCAGATACGTGCTCAGATTTGAGGACTACTTAAGTAACAAAAGATTAAGAGCCAAGAAATGGATTTTTGAATTTTAAAAAGGTGAAAAATGGCAGATAATAAAGCTATTAAAAGGAGTTTTGAAAAGCCTAGGAAACTTGGGCTTTTGGATATTTTTCTTTTAATTTGGCAAGATAGGAATTTCGCAGTCAAAAAGAAAAATTTGTGGTAGAAGGACCTTCACATCTTGAAATGGTCTTTCTCCTTTTTTTCCCTCTCTCTAGAAATCTGACCTATTCCTAAAGGCTCATCTTCTCTTACATGTTCCATGACCACTCTAGTCAATGAAAATTATCTTGGTTTTTAGAGTTGTCTTCTCTTGTATTTGACATTCAGCCTTAGGGCCTCTTTTATTTTTAACTTGCCTACAGTGGTGACTTCACTTTTTAATTAGGATTTACGAACTTCATGCCTGTTGATATGGTCTCTCCAACTATCCATGTTTATCACCCAGTAAGAGCCAAATAGATGCTTCCAGTGTGCATGAGAGTATTTCAGAGGGCATAATGCAACTTTGCTTGAGGAACATGAATACTGAAGCTCTGTTGAGGGAAAGTGAACTTAAAACACATGGTTATATTCACTAAAATAGTCAAATATTTAAAAATGTAGTGTGCAGAGTTCTCTTTCTCCCCAATAGTTTTTAAAGAAATGTGGTGAACCAAAATTCTTTATTTTCATTTATGAGAAATAAACCCATTTCCATAACTCACCTTTCGTTTCAACACTTTCTTTCAATTTCACCTATGAATTAGACTTGGTTTATTTCTGGCAGTATGTTGTCTTTTAACTGAGAAGTGAAAAGAACTCAGAACAATGACTTTCCAACTCCTCTAGTCCTTCTATAATAGTTCTTAAGTGCTGAGAGATAGTCGTTTGTGTGTTCACTGATTAAATCATCCATTATACTGGCCCTGTCTTGGGATCCTTTTCTTCCTTTTGGAATTTGATAACTGACTTTCTTTAATTTCATTTGTAGAAATGCATCTCACCCATTTATCCCTTCCCCCTCATTCTCCCTTCGAAGCCATAGTGTCCCTGATTTTAGTGTGGGGGACTAGGGGTGGGTGGGAATTGATGCCTGCCTGGGGTTTTTAAGTACCAGAAGCAACATTATTTCTATATTTTTTGTTCTGCCACTGAAAATGCCTCAGCCCACACATAACTAGTTCTGGTTCTCTTCCTGTTCCTCCGCCTACAGCATCCTCCCTCTCCTCTTCAGATGCCTGTCCCCCTTCACAGAAGGCCACTTTCCTTCACAGTTCCAGAATGGTTTCATTCATCACTGTCACAGTCCCTGTCAATGGTAAACTCTGCCATCTTATCTGTG
Organism: Colobus angolensis palliatus; assembly: GCF_000951035.1. NCBI lineage: Eukaryota > Metazoa > Chordata > Mammalia > Primates > Cercopithecidae > Colobus > Colobus angolensis. The sequence continues at coordinate 512,095 of NW_012117977.1, read as the reverse complement.
GCCACCAGTAAATGAGTTTGCATTTAACATTTTAAAGAGTTTTCTTTGTTTCTGACATTTCTCCACCCACTGATACTTGTACTTATGCGGCTTACTGTCACCTTTTTTTCCTGCCAGTTGGTTGGCAGGAACCAATCTCCCCCAGAAAATGCAAGAGGATCGTCCTGTCACTCAGAAAATCTTTCTAATCTTAATCTGACATTGGTTACAAGTGCTCACGTTCTTCTTTGGGTGAGAAAGACAGACTTAAGAAGAGGAACAATTTGAGAATTTGGCAGAGGTAGCTGAAAGTTGCAAATGATTATATTGGACATTGGGAAATTTTGGATTTGACTCCCTGCCCTGGGCTGACCTGCTGTCAGTTCTGTGTAAATTACTTAGTCTATTTGTGTCCTCTTCTGTGCTATGGGGATGATGTTAATTTCTAAATTGGGATGGGAGGTAGGTAATAGATACCACAATTTGAACTATTAAGAGTATCAACAATAATGATATTGTTTGTTGAAAGCTTGGTATGTGCAAAGGTGCTAGGTGATTTGTACTCATGATGTCTACTTCTCAAGACAACATTGAGCAACTTGGGGCCCAGAGTAATTCAGTGTCTTGCTCAAGATCACACAGCCACAGCTTGTAAGGAATGGAACAAGAATTTAAACATAGATCTGTCTGGTTCCAGAGTTCGCACATGTATGATGACTTTGTTACATAAGATCAGGGTAGTACTGAGCACAATTGGATGTTCTCAGTGATTTGTGTCTCCCCTTGCCTTGGTCTCCTTCAGGGTATCGACTGATACTGGGTTTGTGTGTGACCAATAGTGTCTGTGTTTGAATTTCAGTTTAGCCATTTGCCAGCTATCTAACTGTAGGCAAGTTATTTAGTTAATCACTCTGTGCGTATTATCCACATCTGTAAAATAGGATGATAAAGGATGATAAAAACCTTTACCCCATAGATTTGTTGTGAGTGATGACAAGTAAACACATATAAACAACTTTTGCTTAAAATATTGTAACCCCTCAACGATTGTTACCTATCACCATTGTCAGCTGCAGCATTATTTCCCTACAGTGCTTCTCTGCAGACTTGTTCTGACTGGTTGTTTGACCATGCTCCAGATGGATTCTTCCTTTTATCCGTGTTTGTGTGTGTGTGTGTGTGTGTGTGTTTGTGTGTAACAACTTGCTCAGTTTTTTTTTTCTCTTTTTTTTTATGAGAGCCCCACTCTGTACCTTCCAAGGTGACTGACCCTTCCAGGATAAATTAACTCATTCTGTGGTATTAGTAGTAGATGATTTATTCTTGACTAGAATTCTATTGACATGATTCTTTAACCCCAAGACGTAAAATCATTTAGTGCAGATTGCAGGGATGGGGTGTGTTGGGTTGTGGTGTAGTTTGGACTATAGCACGTTTTCTTCAAATAGAGCAGGGCCACATTTTATCTTTTATGCATACATTTAATTTCCTGGTAAATTTTTTATTTCAATTATAATAATAGCTAGCACCTACATAATACTTAACTTTATGCCAGATATTGTTCTCAACACCTCATATTATCTCCTTTAATTCTTTTTTTTTTTCTTTTCTTTTCTTCTTCTTTTTTTTTTTTGTGACGGAGTTTCACTCTAGTTGCCCATGCTGGAGTGCAATGGCATGATCTCGGCTCACCGCAACCTCCGCCTCCCAGGTTCAAGCGATTCTCCTGCCTCAGCCTCCTGAGTAGCTGGGGTTACAGGCATGCGCCACCACACCTGGCTAATTTTGTATTTTTAGTAGAGATGGGGTTTCTCTATGTTGGTCAGGCTGGTCTCGAACTCTCGACCTCAGGTGATCCACCCGCCTCGGCCTCCCAAAGTGCCGGGATTACAGGCATGAGCCACCGCGCCTGGCCTATATCCTTTAATTCTCAAAAAACCTGTGGGGTAGATGTTCTTATCCTCATTTTCCGTAAGCTAAAACACAGAGAGGTTAAGTAACTTGTTCAAGATTGCACAGCTAGGAAGTGATAAAACTGGGATTTGAGCTCAGACAGTGCCCATAACTGGTACAGTGTATTGACTCTAACTGAAGAAAAGGTTGCCCTGGCACTTTGGTAAGTTTGAAAACCACTGATATTTAATATTGGAAATTTAGGGTACAAACCTGTGCAAAGGCTGGGTGATGTCAGAAAGGTGTCAGCCTGAGATTGTAGTTTTGATTTTTTCAATATTTCTATATTTTTAATTGTTTCAACATTTTATTTACTTTTTAGTAACTGACCCTGTAATTTTCAAACACTTCTAGCCATCAGGTGGTAGAAGACAGTTGTTAAGTCGTGTGATTCATAAAGCTTGAAGCAGATATCAAAATGCTTACATATGTCTTTTTAAAATTTCAACTTTTATTTTAGATACAGGGATACATGTGCAGGTTTGTTACATGAGAACATTGCATGATGCTGAGGTTTGGAGTATGGATCCCACTACCCAGGTAGTGAGCATAATATCTGGTAAGTAGTTTTTTCTTTTTTAACCCACCCCTCCTCCCTCCACTCTCTAGTAGTCCACAGTGTCTATTGGTCCCATATTTATGTCCATGTGTGCTAAATTTTTAGCTCCCACTTATAAGTGAGAACATGTGGTATTTCATCTTCTGTTCCTGCATTAATTTGCTTAGGATTATGGCCTCCAGTTCCATCTATGTTGCTGCAAAAGACATTATTCCATTCTTTTTATAACTACGTAGTATTGCATGGTACATATATACCACATTTTCTCTATCCAGTCTACCATTGATGGGCACCTGGGTTGATTCCATTTCTTTGCTATTGTGAATAATGCAGTGATACATATACAAGTGCATGTGTCTTTTTGATAAGAATGATCTATTTTTCTTTGGGTATATACCCAGTAATAGGATTGTTGGGTCGAGTGGTAGCTCTGTTTTAAGTTCTTTGAGAAATCTCTGATACATATGTTTTTTACTTAAAATACTGTCTTTATTAGCATAAGAAACTCTTAATAATATGGACTTTAATGTTTTCAGAACTCCTCATGGAACAAAATAAATGTGTTTGATACAAATAATCTCTAAAAACCATGTCATACAGAAAAATGGTTGAAAGAAGTAAGGTTGTTTCACCTACAGTGAGAAGGCTTATGGAGATGAGATAACTGTCTTTAAATATTTAAGCATCAAATGTTTGTTATGAGGGGGTGGAATTGGGCTTGCTTTCTTTGGTCTGAAGGACTGAACTAGGATTCATATGTAAAAGTTATAAAGATAGCAAATTTTGGCTCATTATAAGGGAGGGTTTTCATAAAGGTTTTTCTCTCAAAAAGTTTTTATTGATACACAATAGATGTACATATTTTGGGAGTACATGCCACATTTTGATACATTTGTGCAATGTGTAATGATTGACTATTGTATATTTGAAAATATCCAGAAGAGAATGAGGAGCTATTTAATGACAAAATTTCTTACAATTTTTAAAATTATGACTAAAATATACTTGGAGAAATAAGATTTTCTGAGCAATGGCTATCAAGTCTTCATATATGTATTTTCTTAGTTTTTATTAATATTAAATGTGTTCTTTCAAATTGTTAAAACTTGGCTCTAGTAGTGAGTGGTCTCTTCTGTACACACACCACTTACTGAATACTTACTATGTCTCAGGTCTGACTTATTTGAGTTTTGGGTCCCTAGTCCTTAGATAACCTCTAACTTTTCACCATAGCTATTTATATTACCAGTGACTTAATGCCCTCTCTCAGGTGGCCCTCTTGTATGTGCTACTTTGCCTTCTGATTTAACCTGAAAAACCCAAGAGACTCAATCATTAGATCTGTCAGAACACTAAAATTCCACATCTCCTCATCAAGAGAAGGGAGAACATCTATCTTATTCTCTTGGCTGGTTGAATAAGCTTCCTAGTATGCAACATTTTTCCTGATAAATTACTCTAAAATGAAGACAGAGAGGATTATAAGATGACAGAATCTTGTAATGCAGAAATTGGAACAAAATTTGAACCTTTTAAAATCACAGGGTGAACCTTGGTGTGTAGTCTAAAATCATTTCTAGGTATTTTCCTATTTTACCCTTTCAGATTCAGGCAAAAGGTTTTATCACTATATTGAGAAGCATAGTTTTGTTAAATAAATAACTCTCTTGTTTCTATGAGGAAAGCAAACTTCAGTAAGAGCTCTTCAAATATTTTTTTCAAGACAATTCTGAGACAGAGTTGGGGTAAAAGAGGCTATTTTATTTGCTCTATGCTGGTAGTACCAAATAGTCTCTCATTTAAAATTCATCAAATTTCAGTATCCCATGACAGATGAAAAACACTGATGAAATACTTGGAAAGCGATCATATCTGGTGTGTCAGATTCAAACCTAGTGAGATTTTTAAAGAATTTAAGAAGTATTCTTAGAAGTATATAATCATTTCTTGGTTGAGGACTCCTTAATATAATGCAGATTATATTACGAACCAAGCTCCCTCCTCCCCACCCTATCCTCAGTTTTCTGTTATTTTCTTATTTCATAAGCATGGCTAAATATTATGTTTCTCTAGACTCATGTTAGACAGGAGGAAGAGATGTGTCATCATGTTTTGACTAATGTGAGGGATGGATAACAAAGATAAATTAATCTTTCAAAGCAGGCTCCATTTTATTGAGGGTTCAATCTAACTATAAACCTTACTTGGTGCTGTTAACCAAAAGTTCACATTTTTCTATTTGGAGTTAACACCTTTTGTTGCTCTGACTACTGTCTAGTCTGCAAGCTAAACGAGCCAGGATCAAGTCAGGGAAGAAGCTTAGAGCCCAGCGAATATCTGATTGGCCCAGCCTCTCTTGAATACATGAGAAATAACTAAAGAATCCATAGAGGGCTGCATTAAAGGAGAGATAACTGTATTTTTTTTAAATCAGTGTTTGCAAACTGAGGATTGGAAAATAGGGGAATTGTTATAACCACTGCAAAAGAATGGTATTGCATTTTTTACCTAAGTCAGTCAGTTGAGAGAAACCAGCTGCTTCTCAACTACTTTCATTCTTTTCTGCACTTTTCATAAGGAAACCTCTATTAACCTGAATGTATGTAGGAAGAAGGAAAGCATGAAAGGTTCTGATTAGGAGGATTTTTAGGACATGGAAATTCTTTTTTTCTCTCTCTTTTGGTGAAAATATTTTCAAAACATTGGAATAAGAATAACTACTATGTATCGAGACCCACCTGGGTTAGTGCTTACTTTATACCTGCCCTGGGTGGTAGCTGGTATATATTATCCTGATTATACAGACGAGAAGTCTGAAATTCAGAGAGCTTTAATAGATTTTCCAAGGCCACTCAACAAGGAAATAGAACACAAGGGATGAAATCCAAAGCTTTTTGCCCTTGCTCTGCCAAATTTACCACACGAGGATCATGTTAAGCCTTAGGACTTCATTTTGGTGTCAGCAACCACCTCAGTGTTGGGGTTATTGTTCCCCACTTGACCGTCTTCTACAATAAAGTTCTCTAATAGAGACTATTTATTAAGTGGTAGTTGATGCCTATAAGAGACAGGAGTCAAGATGGTTGTTTTGGGGCATTATAATCTAATAGGAGGAACAGGAAACATGTTAAGTCTTTTTAAAAAAATCACCATGCTCTGTCAATACACAAGAGAAAATCTCCACACAGGTACGACAGAATTTCTTGGTAGGTGTGCAAGTTCTACTGTATAAAGGTTCAATAACTACTCAAAGATAAACATTTCAGGGTGTTTGAAACAGGAATTAATTTCACTAAGAAGTCATGTCCTTCTGCAGGAAATACTGTGAGAATACTCAGAGTCTCCCCAGTGCTGGCCAATGTCCTATTTTTTTGTACAATCTGTGATGTATCTCAATTACCAGATAAATTTAGACTGACACAGTAGAAATGTTCCTGAGAAGTTAACTGGTGAACACCAATTTTTTTCTCAAATGAATTATTTTTAACGTGTGTTTATGGAGCTATTATAAAAATCCTGTGATTGATCTCTTTTAAAACAAAGTAAGCATGCCCCAGTTGAGTTGGTTTGTGTGTGTGTGTGTGTGTGTGTGTGTGTGTGTGTGTGTTTTGAGATGGAGACTCACTCTGTCGCCCAGGCTGGAGTGCAGTGCAGTGGTGCGATCTCAGTTCACTGCAACATCCGCTTCCCCATTCAAGCAATTGTCCTGCCTCAGCCTCCCAAGTAGCTGATATTACAGGCACCTGCCACCACGCCCAGCTATTTGTATTTTAGTAGAGATGGGGTTTCACCGTGTTAGCCAGTCTGGTCTCCAACTCCTGAGCTTAGGCAATCCACCTGCCTCGGCCTCCCAAAATGCTAGGATTACAGGTGTAAGCCACTGCGCCTGGCCTTGACTTGTTTTTACGTTTTTTTTTTTTTTTTTTTTAAATCTATTAAACAGCTTGAAGTGGAGCAGATCAACACACACAAACTCTGGACAGCTCCTCAATTTATTGTAATAAGGTTTAAACTTTATTTCAAACTGTAGTCACAAATGCCAAGGGGCTGTGTAGAAAAGAGGGACAAAGTTTCCTGGGAGAGGCTGTCTTCCCTCAGCGATGTGAAGAATACAGCTTGTCTGTTTCCCCCTTAATGGCACGTGGGGATACTCAGCACTATAATAATGAAGGAGATACTGTTTTCCCCTAAATGAGAAATGGCAGGTGAGATAGCTTTTGGTGTATTATGGATTTCTGAGAAATACTATAGGGATTCTGATTTTAATTCAGTCCGTTCAGATTCATGAAGCATTTTGTGTTTAAAAATACAGTGCAGAGTTTCCGAGTAGGATGTGCTAGATGAAGGAGTGTGTTTTAGATCTGGTTTACAGGGAAATTCTTGAGGGGAATCCTTTAGTAAAACTGTAGAAAGACACGTATTTACTAGAACCATACATTTTAGTGATTACCTTTGGTAATTGTGGGTCAAGGCTGAGTCCTTAATTGTCTGCCTTTATAATTGTAGGGGAATTCAGGTTTTCATTTTTGTTTTCATGGCCATTTACAAATATTAATACATTGGTACAACAAAAGAGAAATAACTAAATGAGATTAAATTTATTGTATTTTACTTAATTATGTACTGACAAAAACATATAATAAAGGATCCTGGCTGCAGAACTATGTAATAATACTTAAGTTTTGCATCTTTCAAGCATTTTACAGATAATAATTTCCATAGAAACACAGTGGAAGAAGTAAATATTATTTTCATAGATAGGCAGATCCCAGCAAAATGTGACCAAGGGATCTAGGTGTAGGTTTCAAAATTTGCATCTGGCCTTTTGGGCATATCTGGTAAAGCATCAACTTATGTGTTTAGCAGGGAAAAAGCAATCATTAAATCCTCTGAAATTGACCATTTGTTTTAAGGGGGAGATAGGATTCGTCAAAGTAATCCATTCAGAAGGAAACAAAAATATGTCTGAATTTTAAAAAATGTGTTAGTTTTTTAATGAAAACCACATGTTTAGCATTGAGTTAGCAGACTGCAGTCTGTGAATCAATCCTGGGTGCCACCTGTTTTTGAATAAAGTTTTATTGGACCACAGTCACCCATTCATTTCTGTATTGTCTGTGGCTAATTTCATGCTACAATGGTAGAGTTAAGTAGTTGTAACAGAAACTGTATGACCAGCAAAACCTAAAATATTTACTTATATCTAGCTATTTACAGAAAACTTTACTTATACCTGCCATATAGTATTTCATAGAAGCATACATGCTGAGACAGCATTCATATGATATCCCTTGTAATTAATGCATTATTTCTTACTGTAAGAAATAATACTCCTCACACAAGTACCTAAATTTATTGAGGATTTATCTGTTTCAGATATTTTACTATGTTCCTTACATACAGCCAATTTAATTTTTACAATTATGCATTCGGAATAGATACTATCAATATTTTCATTTTATAGATGATGAAATTAATGTTTAGAGAAGTTGACTACCTTGATACTTTTGTAAGAGGTGCTAAAAGATTGAATGACTCATTTAAAGTCATATAGTTAGTGGTGAAGCCAAAATTCAAACCCAGACTTCTTTTTTATATTGTGGTAAAATATATGTAACAATATTATTTTAACCATTCATAAGTGTACAATTCAGTGCCATTAAATACATTCATAATGTGTAGCTGTCACCACTATCTACACTCCAGACTTTTTCATCATTTCCAACAAAAACTCTGTACCTATTAAATAACTCTTCCTTTCCATCAGATGCTGATAACCTGTCTTATACTTCCTGTCCCTATTAATCTGCATATTCTAGGTATTTCATAGAAATAGAATGACAAAATATTGTCCTTCTGTGTATCACTTATTTTGCTAAGCATAATGATTTCAAGATCCATACATGTTATAGCATATATTAAAATACTATTTTCTTATGACTGAATAATATTCCATTATACGTATGTATCATATTTTGTTTATCCATTTGTCTGTTGTTAGACACTTAGGTTGTTTTTGCCTTTGGATATTGTAAATAATGAACATTGGGGTACTCATATCTGTTCAAGTACCTGCTTTCAATTCTTTTGGCTATATACCTAGGAGTGGAATTGTAGGGTCATATAATAGTTCTATGTTTAACCTTGGAAAAACTAACAAACTTTTTTTCAAAGTGGTTGCACCATTTTACATTCTCACTAGCAAGTGTGAGAATTAATTTCCCCTTACCCTAACCCACATTAATTTAAAAATTTAAAATTATGGCCATCCTGGGAGTGGAGGTAAAGTGGTATTTTGTTGTGGTTTTGCTTTCCATTTTCCTGATGACTAATGATGTTGAGCGTGGTTTCATGTGACTATTGACCGTTTGTATACTTCCTTTGGAAAGATGTCTTCAAGTTCTTTGTCCATTTTTTAATCAGTTTTATTTTGTTGTTGAATTTTAGGAATTCCTTATATTCTGGATATTAATCCTTTAGCAAATATTTGATTTGCAAATAGTTTCTAGTAAATTAGTAGATTTCATTCTCTTAATAGTGTGTTTTGATGGATAAAAGTTTTAATTTATCTATTTTTTCTTTTTTTGCTTGTTCTTTTGGTGTCAGATCTATGAAGTTGTTACCCAATCCGATGTCATGAAGACTTTCTCTAATGTTTTATTCTAAGAGTTTCATAGGTTCAGCTGTTAAGTTTAGGTCTCTGATCCATTTTGAGTTAATTTTTGTATATGGTGTAATGTCCAACTCATTTTTTGGCATGTGGATGTCCAATGTTCCCAGCAACATTTGTTGAAAATACTGTCCTTTCCCCATTGAATGATCTTGGTATCCCTTTAAAAAATCAACTGAAACCAGATGTGGCAGCTCACAGCTGTAATCCCAGCATTTTGTGAGGCTGAGAGGGAGGATTGCTTGAGCCTGGGAGGTTGAAGCTGCAGTGAGCCATGTTGCACTCTAACCTGAGCAGCTGTGCAAGTCCCTGTATCCTCCTAAAAATTAATTGATCAGAGATGTGGCAGTTTGTTTTTGGACTCTCTATTCTTATTTTTAAATTTTTTTATTATTATACTTTAAGTTCTAGGGTACATGTGCACAAGGTGCAGGTTTGTTACATATGTACACATGTGCCATGTTGGTGTGCTGCACCCATTAACTCGTCATTTACATTGGGTATATCTCCTAATGCTATCCCTCCCCCCTCCTCCCTCCCCACAATAGGCCCCCGTGTGTGATGTTTCCCTTCCTGTGTCCAAGTGATCTCATTGTTCAATTCCCACCTATGAGTGAGAACATGCGGTGTTTGTTTTTCTGTTCTTGCAATAGTTTGCTGAGAATGATGGTTTCCAGCTGCATCCATGTCCCTACAAAGGACACGAACTCATCCTTTTTTATGGTTGCATAGTATTCCATGGTGTATATATGCCACATTTTCTTAATCCAGTCTGTCACTGATGGACATTTGGGTTGATTCCAAGTCTTTGCTATTGTGAATAGTGCTGCAATAAACATACGTGTGCATGTGTCTTTATAGCAGCATGATTTATAATCCTTTGGGTATATACCCAGTAATGGGATGGCTGGGTCAAATGGTATTTCTAGTTCTAGATCCTTAAGGAATCGCCACACTGTTTTCCACAATGGTTGAACTAGTTTACGGTCCCACCAACAGTGTAAAAGTGTTCCTATTTCTGCACATCCTCTCCAGCACCTGTTGTTTCCTGATTTTTTAATGATTGCCATTCTAACTGACAAGGACTTCATGTCTAAAACACCAAAAGCAATGGCAACAAAAGCCAAAATTGACAAATGGGATCTAATTAAACTAAAGAGCTTCTGCATAGCAAAAGAAACTACCATCAGAGTGAACAGGTAACCTACAGTATGGGAGCAAATTTTTGCAATCTACTTATCTGACAAAGGGCTAGTATCCAGAACCTACAAAGAACTCAAACAAATATACAAGAAAAAAACAAACAACCCCATCAAAAAGTAGGCAAAGGATATGAACAGACACTTCTCAAAAGAAGACATTCATACAGCCAACAGACACATGAAAAAATGCTCATCATCACTCGCCATCAGAGAAATGCAAATCAAAACCACAATGAGATACCATCTCACACCAGTTAGAATGGACTCTCTATTCTATTCTATTGGTCTGTATGCCTGCCCTTATGCCAGTAACATCATGTTTTAATTATTGTAGCTTTGTAGTAAGTTTAGAAGTTGAGAGTTGTGAGCCCCCCATCTATGATCTTTTTCAAGATATTTTTTGGTTATTCAGGCCCCCTTGAAATTTGATGTGAATTCGAGGATAAGCTTTTCCAGTTCTGCAAAAAATATTCTTGAGATTTTCATAGAGATTTAAGTGAATCTGTGTATCACTTTGGATAGTACTAGTATCCTACAAATGTCAAGTCTTCCTATTCATGAACATGCATGTCTATTTCTTTAATGGAATTTAAAGACTTAAAAATAAAATCTATTTTTTCAGCATTATTTCGTAGTTTTCATTGTATAAGACTTTCACTTTCTTGATTAGATTTATTCCTAAGTATTTTAATTGTTTAGATGCTATTATAAATAGACATGCTTTGCAATTTTCTTTTTGGATTATTCATTGCTGCTGTATAGAAACATGATTGATTTTTCCATGTTCATATTGTTCCTTGCAACTATATTGAATTTATTAGCTTGACTAGCTCTTTTGTGTGTGGATTCTTTGGGATTTTCTATATATTTAATTATGTCATATGTGAATAGACATTGTTTTATTTTTTCCTTCCCAATTTGGATACTTTCATATCTTTTTCTTGTCTAATAGTTCTGTCTAGAACTTTCAACACTATTTTGAATAGCGGTGGTAAAAGCAGGCATCCTTGTTTTGTTTCTGATTGTAGAGATGATTCTTTCAGACTTTCACCATTTAGGATAATGTTAACTGTGGGTTTTTCATGATACTCTTCATCATGTTGAGAATTCGGATATTTAGATTCATGTTTTTCTTTAAATTTTGGAAGTTTTCAGCCATTATTTTTTCAAATATTCATATTTCCTCTTTCTCATTTTAGGATTCTCACAATGCATATATTTATCCACTCAGTGGTATCCCATAAATCTCTTAAGTGCTTCATACTCTGCCATCTTCCCTGCCATTATCCTCCAAACCAGACTTCTCAAATGTGGGCACCTATTCTCTCTCTTTTTTCCTTTTATACACACACACACACACACACACACACACACACACACACACACACACATTATTTTTTTAGAATATGGAAGTTATATATTTTCATTTTAAAAATATTAATACCTGAATGTGGGAAGTAAGTTCATTTACCCCCAAATGAGCAGTTTGTGAAAATTTATATATATATTTTTTTGCATGTCCTATTTTAAAACAAAAGTGGAATAACACTACATACATTTTTAAGAAACTGCTCTTTTTTCCCCAATTTTAAGCACATGTTGTACAGCATTGCAAATTAAGTCAGTTTTTTTTTATGGAGTGATACTAATATGACTGGCTACTACAATATTTTGTTTTTAATTGTACAATTCACTGGTTTATAGTATATTTACAGAGTCATGCAACCATCACCACCATTGTTTTAGTCTGCTTTATGCTGATATAACAGAATACCATAGAATTCATAATTTATAAGGAACAGAAATATATTTCTCACATTCTGGAGGCTGGGAAGTCCAAGATCAAGAGAGCTGCATATGGTGAGGTCTTGCTGCACCCTCACACAGTAAAAGGAGAAAGGGCAAGAGAGAATGAAACTAGTCTTGCAAAAAATATTTTAGTGGCATTGATTTATTCATGATGCCTCCCATTAGGCTTCACCTCCCAACATTGCTGCATTGGGGATTAAGTTTCCAACACATGAATTTTGGAGGGTCACATAATCAATTTTAGAAGATTGTCTTCACCTCCCCCGTAAAACCTACATCCATAAACATTTATTTCCCTTTTTCCTCCAACCTCTATAGCCCTAGTCAAACACTGATATACTTTCCTTCTCTATGGAACTAATATACTTTTCTTCTTTATAGGCATTGTAAATAAATTTAATCATATAATACATAGTCTTTTGTGACTCATTTCTTTCACATATAATAATTGTTTAAATCTCATTCATATTATAATATGTATCAGTACTCCATTCCTTTTTGTGGCTGAATAATATTTCATTCTAACTATATACCTTTGTTTTTTGTATTTTTAATAGAGACGGGATTTCACCGTGTTAGCCAGGATGGTCTCCATCTCCTGACCTTGTAATCTGCCCACCTCAGCCTCCCAAAATGCTGGGATTACAGGCGTGAGCCACCGCGCCCGACTACTTTGTTTATTTTCACATTGGGTTATTCATCTTTTATTATTGTGTCATAAGAATTCTTTGTATATTCTAGATACAAGTTCTTGATCAGACATATAATCTACAAATATTTTCTTCAATTTTTTTTATCTTTTCTCTTTTTTAATAATGCTCTTTGATGCACAAAGGTTTTAAATTCTAATTAAGTAATATTTATCTATCTTTTCTTTGATTGCTTGTGTTTTGGGTGTTATATATAAGGAACCATTTCATAATTCAAAGTAATGGAGATTTACTCCTATGGTTTTTACTAAGACTTTTTATAGTTTTAGGTCTTATATTTAGGTTTATCGTCCATTTTAAGTTTTTATATGCAGTGTGAGATAGCAGTCCAACTTCACTATTTTGCACATGCATATCTAGTTGTTCCACCACTATTTGTTGAAAAGTCTGTTGTTTTCCTCATTGATTTGTCTTAGCACCCTTGTTGAAAATCAATTTACCATAAATATAATGTTTTATTTCTGCACTCTCAATTCTGTTCTATTGATTTATATATGCCTATCTTATGTTAATGTAACATTGTCTCATTGATCTGTCTAATGTTGACAGTGGGGTGTTAAATCTCCCATTATTATTGTGTGGGAGTCTAAGTCTCTTTGTAGGTCTCTAAGGCCATCACAAATAATTTTTTAAAATATTTGATCAGCTTTATTATGATGACATTTACAAAGAATAAGATTCATCAATTTTAAATGTACAGTTCTGTGAATTTTCACAAGTGTATCAAGTTGCATCACAAATAATTTGTACCCAGCTGGAAGAAGGAAGTGGTGGGAGGACACTTTTATTCTCATCCTGTTGGACAGAACTTAGTCATGAGTCCATACCTAGCTGCAAAAGAGTCTGGAAAATATAGTTTTTCCTTAAGATGGCCATGTCTCCAGCTAAAAACCAAAGGTTCTATTTCTAAGAAGAAAATGGAGAAAGGATACTGAGGAAGAAGTAGCCTCAACCACAGGTAGTAATAAATTATTTGAATTGCTGGCTTTTTCCCCTGAATCCACTCTCATCGGCCTAGTAAGACAAAACACCCATTTTCCTTTTTTTTTCAACTTTTATTTTAGTTCAGGGATACATGTACAGGATGTACAGGTTTGTTACAATAGGTAAATGTGTGCCATGGTGGTTTGCTGCACAGATCACTCCATTACCCAGATATTAATCCCAGCATCTACCAGCTGTTTTTCCTGATCCTCTCTCTCCTCCCACCCCCTGCCCTCTGACAGGCCCTAGTGTGTGTTCCCCCCTCCATGTGTCCATGTATTCTCATCATTTAGCTTCCACTTATAAGTGAGAACATGCAGTATTTGGTTTTCTGTTTTGCATTAGTTTGCTAAAGAGAATGGCCCCTGGTTCCATCCATGTACCTGCAGAGGACATGACCTCATTCCTTTTTAGGGCTGCATAGTATTCCAGGAAAACACCCATTTTCTATGGAACATAAAAATCCATTTCCCCCACTTTTAGACAGAACACAAATTTGGTATAGAGATTCTTTATACCATTTTATGAAGAATATAATCATTAATGGTTTTGATTTTTTTTTTTCTTTTTTTTGAGACGGAGTCTCGCTCTGTCGCCCAGGCTGGAGTGCGGTGGCCGGATCTCAGCTCACTGCAATCTCCGCCTCCCGGGTTTACGCCATTCTCCTGCCTCAGCCTCCCGAGTAGCTGGGACTACAGGCGCCCGCCACCTCGCCCGGCTAGTTTTTTGTATTTTTTAGTAGAGACGGGGTTTCACCATGTTAGCCAGGATGGTCTCGATCTTCTGACCTCGTGATCCGCCCGTCTTGGCCTCCCAAAGTGCTGGGATTACAGGCTTGAGCCACCACGCCCGGCCATGATTTTGATTTTTAAAGGGCGTGGACATTCATAAATATACCACAGAGTGTTGGTGGATTAACCAGCAGCTAGCATATACTTATTTAGCGCCAAGTAATTGCCTGGTTCCACAGTAAGTGCACATATATGTTAGAGGAATGAGATTAATATGAATGAAATGACTACAGAAAAATAAAAATTATATTTCTTTGGCATTTACCATGTATTACCTCATTTTATAGCTATCTGTGTATCCTATATCTTGTCTTTGAACTCTTGACTGTTAAGGTCTCACATGATTCATCATCTTGACCTCCTCAGCACCCAGCATAGTGTTTCATACATAGAAGGTGCTCAGTATGTGTTCAAGTGGAGGGACAAACCAATGAACTATAATTTACTATGTCAATTCAAAATTTAGGAATCCTCTCTAAGGCCTCCCTTTCTTACCCCTTATATCCATATCCATTTCATCAATAAGCCTGGTTGCTTTAGCTCTAAAATATATACAGAATCTATTTTTCATCACCCCTATTCTCATCACTCTAGTCTAATCCATCATTATCCCTATCCTGTGTGGGAGTTCAGTCATGCTGGTGGGAAAAATTTTAGTTGCAATAGCCACAAACCCTCTTGGAAGGCCTGAGAGTTTGCATAACTTTAGTAATAGATCTGGCTGAAGGCAGCCTACTCCTTTTTCCTTTAGTTAAATAAATTAAAGTAGATACAAAGGAATGTGGGGGAGTTTCTCTAACTAGCTTGTTTACTCATGTGGCCCTAAGACCTTTGATCTACTGCAGTTGCTTAATTGCTTTCTACTCAGGATGTTCACAAGGTCAATTACCCTCCAGTGGTGTTGACTCAAGCCTTTGTCAATTAATCTTTACTGAATAAATGCCAGTCTCCCTGGTTAGTTGAGGCTGGGGCAGCAACTGTTTACAGCACTCTCCTGGGAGTATGTAAGTGGCCCAGATGCTCAGCTGGACTGGCAAAGCAGAATATCTGTGTCAGTGCACGTTATTCATCCATCATTGGGTCAGGGTCTGCAGGACAGACCCCTGCAAACCTAGACTTCTGCAATAGCTTTCTAATTAATTTTCCCAATTTCATTCTTCTTTATAATCTTATCATAGTAGCTAGATTTGGTTTTTAAATGTATACATCAGATAATTTCACTGCCCTGTTTGAAATACTCTAACTTCCCAGTTTACTTAGAATGAAACCCAAACTCCTTGCTATGATTTGACCCCAGACCATCTCTCCAACTTCATCTCTTATTACTTTTCCCTCATTTATACTACAGGCACATTAACTATCTTTCAATTTTGACACCATGACTAATTCATGTATACATTAAGGCCTTTGTACCTCTGGTTCTCTCTGCCTGGGATGCTATTACTGCAGATGTTTGTGTGTCAGACTGGCTCAAATGTTACTTTCTCACTGAGGCCATCATCACACAATCTAAATTAGTCAACCTGATTGAATCTCTGCCACATCACCCTACCTTTTTTTCTTAATATTTATCACTATTTAGTATATTGTTGTTTACTCTTTTGCTTTGTTCATTCATTCATTATCTGTATCCCTTCACTAAAATAACAAGCTCCATGAGAGCAAGAATTTTATCTTTCTCAATGATGCATCCCTGATACTGAGAAAAACTGCCCAGTACACAGGAGGCCCTCAATGAATATTAATTGAACCAATGAATGTTTAATGAACTAGAATGTATTGGACATTTCTTATATCATTGCCTATGTATTAGGCCATTCTTGCATTGCTATAAAGTTGTACATGAAACTGGGTAATTTATAAGAAAAGAGGTTTGGTTGGCTTATAGTTCTGCAGGCTGTACCAGAAGCACAGCATCATCTGCTTCCAATCATGGGGGAAGACAAAGAGGGAGCAGGTGCATTACTTGGTGAGAATGGGAGCAAGAGAGAGAGTGTGTTGGAAGTGCCACGTACTTTTAAATGACCAGATCTCATAAGAACTCAGAGCAAGAGCTCACTTATCACCAAGGGTATGGCCCAAGCCATTCACAAGGAATCCACCCCTATGACCCAAACACCTCCCACCAGGCCCAATCTCCAACACTGGGTATTACAATTTAACATGAGATTTGGGTGGGATATCTAAACCATGTCAACCTATGTTGTCATAAACCCAAGGATTGAGTTTCCAAGGAAACAGACTCTGAGATGGCATTTAGACTATTAGGAGTATTCTTACGTTCAAAACCTATGGGAGAGAGGAAAGAAGCAAAAATGGGCTGAGGGAGAAGGTGAGCTGTAGTCCCAACAATAAGTTTGGCCAACCCCACAGGGAGATCTGGAGATGTAAATGTCCTTCATAGCTTTCCCAAGTTGAGCTAGAGAGGCTAGGCTCTTATATCATCTCATCTGTCAGTTATTGGATATGGGCTGCCCCAGGAAGGATCATGACTTTGAACAAAGTGACTCTCTGCATTTGAGGAAATCTCTGAAGCAGCTAATAGCTGAAGGATGTGTGCCAAAGTTTCTCCAGCAACGGGAACTTTATTGGAGGGGGATCTGAGCAGTGCCTCACAATGTGCATCGCAGTCTACCCCTTGTACCAGTGAGATCTAATTATTCAAACATGTTTTGGTGCAGGTCCTCCAGGATTCTGTGGATGTCTCTTCCTGTGGAAAGCTTAGAGAAGGAACATTAGTGGGGGAAGAATTACCACTCTCACAGCTGCAGGTGGTTTTAGGGATGCAACTGATGTTTATCATCTCCCTCCTCCACTGTTAATTCTAGATTTCCCTCAACTTCAGCTGGCACTTCTGCTGGTCTCGGTTGCTTACATTGTGACTCACACTTTCGATCCTGAGGGGATAACTTGGTGGTGTATCAATGTGTTCACCATTAGTATATTCTGTCTGAGCACTGTAGACCTTTTTAAATTGTGATACAGTGCCTCAGTGGTTAGCTCAAGGCATGCTTGCCCTTTATTGGGCAGAGAAAAACCATTTCAAAGTGTTTTCTTTACAATATGGCAGCAGGTACAGCCTTGGAATTGAAAAGCTAAATGTGTCATTGAAACAAATTGAAAGTTGATGAATTTTTTTATATAAATGTTTTCAGGTGCTGTAAGAAAACTGCCCATGGCTCCTTTCCCAGCATAATAAGGTAAGAAGAAAATATTCAAAGTCCCAACTAGCATGGTCAAAAATATGCAAAGCCTTTAAGGCTTTATTTAAACCCTGAACTTAAGGTAAGTGGAATGCCTCTAAAAACCTATCAATCCCATGTTTCTAAATCGTTAAAATTTTACTATGCCTGCATTCTAATTACTTTTTGCTATTTGAAAATTATTTCTCTTTTGCTAGCAAAAATATGCCCCAACTGTATTTGAAAATTAACTTGTGTATTTTTTGTTGATTTATAGAGAGCTTTTTCATTTGATTTCTGGGTGCCAGCATTATCAGAAACTTTATCTCAGCAATGGGAAAAACTAAGGTACTTAATCAGTGAGTTTTCCTGTTAGAACCCCAAAGGAACAGTGGGCCAAATGACAGACTCAGAGCCACCTTAATGCAGATTGTATCATAGCATATATTACATGCACTTTCTTTGTGCAAGACACACTTTCTCAGTGTCTCCAATGTCTCCAATGAAGTCTTCCAATGAAGACTTGGTTGCATTGTGTCCCCCTTCCCGACCTACCCTACCTCACCACAGCTCACTAGACACCACAAGCCTGAATTTCAAAGTTCCTTGTTGATACTATTTTTTCTTCCTTTCCTGTACTAATTTTTTTTTTTTTTTTTTTTTTTTTGAGGCAGAGTCTTGCTCTGTCGGCTGGGCTGGAGTGCAGTGGCACAATCTTAGCTCACTGCAACCTCCGCTTCCTGGGATCAATTCTCTGCCTCAGCCTCCTGAGTAGTTGGGATTACAGGTGCCCACCACCACGCCCAGCTAATTTTTTGTATTTTTAGTAGAGACAGGGTTTTACCATCTTGGCCAGGCTGGTCTTGAACTCTTGACCTCGTGATTCACCCACCTTGGCCTCCCAAAGTGCTGGGATTACAGGCATGAGCCACCGCGCTTGGCCTCATCTCCTCTTAATAAATAATAGTAATAGTACCTATAAATATTGAATGCTTATTGTGTGCTAGGCACTTTGCCAAGTGCTTTACATGTATTGAATCATTTAATTCTCCCAGCAACTTTGAGGTAGGTGGTAGTGTTATCCCCGTTTCACAAATGGGTCAACTATGGCACAGAAAGATTATACAACTTACCTAAAATTATTTATTCATTCACCAAATATGCATTGAACACTTCCTAATTTCCAGAAACAATCCTAGGTGTTGGGGATATAGCAGTGAACAAAGCAGATGACAGTGCCCTCATGTTCTCATTTAGGTTACATTCTGGAGTGAGAGCTAGACAATAAACAGAAAAGTAAATTTATTTCAAAGAAAAGTAAATATAATTGAGACAAAGCATATTGAAGGCTGGGATTGAAGGCATAGATATTGTATTAAATAGCACCAGGATAGGCCTTACTGATAGTTATAATTGAGTAAAACCTGAAGGAATGGAGAGGAAAAGCTTTGTAGATACACGGGTAAGAGTTTTCCAGGTTTAGGGAACAAAATGTATAAAGATGCTGAGGTGGAATCATGCTCAACATACTTAAGGAAGAGCAAGGAGCTAGCATAAAGTGGGATGAGCCAGTAGGAGATGAGATCAGAGGGGTAACAATGTATACATTGTTTCTTTCCCTGCTCGTGTTCTGTGACAGGGGGACCAATGCCAATGAGGTGAAAGGTGAGGGTTACAATGGGGGAAAGGGAAGGCTCTTTGCAAGACATTCACTCTCCTTCTTCTCTTGTCTCCAATTCTCCCCCCATCTCTCTCTTGCTCTGCCTCTCTAACAAACACACAATATTTTGTCATGGTTGTCATAGATTATCTTTGTTTCACATTTCAATTTTAACAAAAATTTTTTGATGTTTATATAGTTACAGAACAAATAAAAGCGGAATTTCTGTTTTTATAATTACATAACTGATTTATATAATATTGTACTTCATGTGGTTTAATCTTTTGGATTGCTGCAAAGTTGTGTGTTTCTCTAGGTTCTTGGAGTGTTTCACTGTGATGTTCAGGTGTTGGGTAGGGGTCATTTGTGCTTCTGACCTTCCTGATGCTCTGCTATAGTCTCCAAACAAAATCCTAATCACTACATGTTTTTTAATGTATCTAAATGCCACAGCCAGACTTTGATTCCTAGTTTATGTCAATGCATGTGGGTTATTCTGATACATTTGCTCCAGCAAGTAATGGAATGTCATTCTCAGCAGATGCCAATTAGAAATTCCCAGGCCAACAAGGCTCTAAGGCATCCAATCTTGCCTAATATAAAATTGTAATCAGTTAGATGGGCCAGCCAAGTTCAAGAGCTACAAATTTATTTGGAAATGCCTTCTCAGTACCGGAAGGCCACTGCAAGAACGGGAATGGAGAAACTCCTTCTGAGATGAACAGAGAGCAATCCACACTGCTTTTGAAGGTGGTGTTGGTTATATGACCCCAGAGTCTCCAGAAGATAGTACTAACAAAAATATTACTAACAAAAATAGCACTTAGTACTAACAAAAAATATAACTTATTGTCTTGAAAATTATTGTTCACCAGAACTGGCTTCATCCATAACAGAAGTTTAGGGAAACCAGGAAAGTAACCTCTTGCTTCCCAAACATCTCCCTGTTGGTTCATTTGGTGCCCGAATTTCTGTCATTTTTAGGCGTGACTTGGGTAGCTGAAGTATTGCTGCTTTTGGGAATTTCGTTTACTATGTAAATAGATCTGCAAGAAACACTTTACAATATTATCAGTCATTGGTGCCTTTGCATGGAAGACTTCATTGTTTTTGCTCCTTTTCATCAGAAATATATTTTGGAAAACAGGCATAGGAAATCAGAAGAAATGTGACATTCAATAGGAACTTGTTCTGGAACAAGCAGAATGTTTCTTGTTGCATTTTTTTCAGGGAGCCCAGGTGTTCATATTTCTTGGCACTGGCAGCACAGGCAACACCAGCATAGGATAGTAGAAACAGTGCAAGACTGTGAGCTGAGAACTTGGGTTTAAGTCCCATCTCTACCACGAATCAGTTTGATGACCTTAAGCAAACCCTTTCTTTTCCCTGAGATTCAGCATCCTTATTGAAAAATGAGGGAATTTGGACTAGATATTCTCAAACTTTAAGGTGCATAAGAACTATGCAAGAGTGTGTTAAAAATTCAGATTTTTTTTTGTCATCTTCCATTTCTTTATCCTTTGATTTAGTCAGTCTAGGTGAAGCCCAGGAATCTTTGTATTAAGAAGCCCCTCAACAGATCCATATAGCTTAAGGATCATTCTTTGAGAAACTAGATTAGATGATTTCTAAAGCCTTTTCCAGCTCTAAAATTTCCTTCTTTCAGGTAGTTGTACTTCTGTTTTGAATGAGAAGCAACCATTTTTGTACTTTTATTAGTCCTGCTCTCTTCCTTTCTTTATTCCATCTTTTCCTTCTCATGCCACCTTCACTCCTTACCCACTGTTTCATCTACAAAGTAACAGTTGGGTGCAGTGGGTCTGGGAACAGTTCAGTCAGCACTGACCCTGAAAGTATCATATGGGATCCCTGTAAGTACAGAGCAAGAGACAAGGACAGCTAAGCCCCAGTCCCTGGTTGTGGTTGGAGATATGTCATATGCAGCTCCTAGTGATACATGACATGTGGGATGTGTGTTTTGATAGAGATAGAAACTGCAGGGTAGTCACACAGGAGCACAGGAAAGAAATTAAGGGACTTTTGATGGGTAAATATGAAATGTTCCCTTTTTTCCATCACTTCACTTGTGACCTATTGGATACCATTATCAATGGCAAGAGCTGAAAGAATGCAAGGAAAAATGCTGTTCAAATGAAACTTTAAGGTGGCTATTTAAAACCAATTGTAGATACAGTTGTTCTCAACCTTACTGCACATAGAATCCCCTGGGCAGTGTAAAAGAATAATAGTGCCTAAACTACACCACAGAATAATTAAATCCATATCTCTGAGGGTGAGTGTGGGCACTGGCTGCTTCTAAAATATCCCAGGTGATTGCAATGGACAGCCAAGTTTGAGAACCACTGCTATAGAAGGTTACTTGTAGAAGTGAGAAGACTTAAATACTTGGTCTTCTGGCAAGTTCCTTAGCTGCTTACCAATATTGTCCCGGTATAGCAGGCCTGAAAGAGTTGTTGTTGTTGTTGTTGTTGTTTTTTGAGACAGAGTCTTGCTCCGTCGCCCAGGCTGGAGTGCAGTGGGGCAATCTTGGCTCACTGAAAGCTCCGCCTCCCGGGTTCGGAGTAGCTGGGACTACAGGCGCCCGCCACTACGCCTGGCTATTTTTTTTTTTTTTTTTGTATTTTTAGTAGAGACGGGGTTTCACCGTGTTAGCCAGGATGGTCTTGATCTCGTGACATCGCGATTCACCCGCCTCGGCCTCTCAAAGTGCTGGGATTACAGGCATGAGCCACCGTGCCCGGCATTATTTTTTTAAATTCGGTTTTGTTTTCCCTTTCCCCAGTTGGCCCCTAGCACTCAACTATGAGTTTAAAAGTTTCTTTTTTTCTTTTTCTTTTTTTTGAGACAGAGTCTCGCTCTATCGCCCAGACTGGAGTGCAGTGGCGTGATCTTAGCTCACTGCAAACTGCGCCTCCCGGGTTCACGCCGTTCTCCTGCCTCAACCTCCAGAGTAGCTGGGACTACAGGTGCGCCCACCACCATGCCCGGCTAACTTTTTTGTGTTTTTAGTAGAGACAGGGTTTCACCGTGTTCGCCAAGATGGTCTCGATCTCCTGACCTTGTGATCCGCCCACCTCAGCCTCTCAAAGTGCTGGGATTACAGGCTTGAGCCACCATGCCTGGCTGAGTTTAAACGTTTCTTACAAAGCGTGTGCCCGTGATGTCAACCTTACTCTATATATCCAGATTCTTGTCAGTGCTTTCTCTTACTCTGGGTTCAGTTCTCTGCTTTGGTCAGGGGTAGTGATATGGTTTGACTCTGTGTTCCCACCCAGATCTCGCCTTGAATTTTACTCCCCTAATTCCCACGTGTTGTTGGAGGTACCTAGTGGGAGATAATTTGAATCATGGGGGCGGTTTTCCCCATACTGTTCTCGTGATAGTGAATAAGTCTCATGAGATCTGATGGTTTTATCCGGGGTTTCTGCTTTTGCATCTTCCTCATTTTTCTCTTGCTAACACCATCTAAAAAGTGCCTTTCGCCTCCCGCCATGATTCTAAGGTCCCCCCAAGCTATGGGGAAGTGTAAGTACAATTAAACCTCTTTTTCTTCCCAGTCTCGGGTATGTCTTTATCAGCAGCATGAAAACGGACTAATCCAGGTAAGAAGCACCCTGTTTCAGTGCATGACATGGATTTGATTTAAATAAATCAAGGGAACTTTGGTCTTTATTGTAGTTGGAGGCTTTTAGGCCACTTACTATTAATGCCTCAATTTTAGCTTTTGCATGTCCTATTAATTCCAGCAATAAAACCAAATATGTGAAATAGAAAATTTTCTCTGATTTAGCTTGAGTCTCAATTCATTTCCTTCTAACTCTCAATTCAGGTTACCCACTGATGAGAACATTTTGGACTGTATTGATTGGTCTCCTTTTAGATGCTGTTATTGAATGTATTCTTATAAGCCTTGTCTTTGGAAACAACAGAATCTATAGCATGCTCAGTTTCTTTGTTTGCTCACAGTAGTGAAATAGAAGATTTTTCTCTCTCTCTGGTAAAGATTATGTAAACACTTTGAAGTTTACAATAAGCGTTGCAATCCATTCTTTGATCCTTACAGCAAAACTATGCAGTAGGCTTAGCCTGAGCTGTTAGTATTCTTTTAAAGATGAGAAGACAATTCACTTGCCCCAGGTTTATGCAGTCAGGACTCAAAATCTATTTTCTGCATAGCACTATCAGATACCTTTTGCATTGTTTGCTTATTAGCTTTCCGTTTATTATCTGTCTTCTCTGCAAGTAGAATGCCAGTTGATATGAACAGGGACCTTACCTGTTTATGTTCACCTCTATATTACTAGAGACTATATTAACATACTGAATATCATGAATGATTTTGTTGAATCTTGAAAGAAACGTCAGTCTTCTTTTTTAAGTCTAACAGGAAAGATGAGTTTATTTCTAAGATACATAATGCTCTTAATTCTTTTTTTATTATTACACTTTAAGTTCTAGGGTACATGTGCACAACGTGCAGGTTTGATACATAGGTATACATGTGCCATGTTGGTTTGCTGCACCTATCAACTCATCATTTACATTAGGTATTTCTCCTAATGCTATCCCTCCCCCAGCCCCCCACCACCCGACAGGCCCCAGTGTGTGATGTTCCCTGCCCTGTGTCCAAGTGATCTTATTGTTCAATTCCCACCTATGAGTGAGAACATGCTGTGTTTGGTTTTCTGTCCTTGTGATAGTTTGCTGAGAATGATGAAGAAGCCTCAAACTTCTTGTCCCAAGTCCTGTGTTCTATTGAATTACCTATGGCTAGTCTTCTTTTGTCAGTCTTCAAAGAGATAGAAAAATATATGAATGGTTATGGAGCTAGTAGTTAGTGGAGCTAGAACCAGAACCCAGGTTGTTTAATTCTTGGTATATTTATGTTACTTTATTTTATTTTTGGACACTGGCAGACCCAAAATTATGGCATGACATGTTTTAGAAAGATCCTCAAAGGGTGATATGCATACTCTTAAAGAAACAGACAGAACCAAACTGCAAGGCTGTGAAGTAGGACAAGTTTGTCTTCTTTTCCTGCATACCCTCTTTACTCTTTACTGAGCAGTTACTCAGTGGTTTTGGGTTGTTTAGTGTCCCTACCATGGGGCCCCACCCTAGCCTTCTTCCCAGTGTTCAGGGTCTTTCCAGATCCCTTCTCTCCTATCAATATTTTTCTCTTTTGAACCACTCTTAGTGCAAATGTCAGCTGTTGGCTGAATGGCTACCTTACCTCTTTGAGTCTCAATTTTCTTACCAAAAAACAAGGATAATAATTTGTCCTTCTTATATATGTCATTTGTGTGGTATGAACATAGAAAGGAACAACATATAGGTTATAGTCAGTTTACAAACATGTGGTGGTATTAGTTTTTTTCTAGGAAACTGCCTAATATAGCAAACAAATCCCTCTAGGGCCCTAAGGCTTTTAATAATGGCTGGAATTACTTTTTCTGTGTCTTCCAGTTATATTTTAACAAAGACAGTTAATACCTTTAAACTAAGAGAGTAATCCCTGTGGTGGGAATTTAAAGACTCCTGGTAGATCTGTGAGGGACAGATTTTTATTTGGGAGTGCAAGGAAAGGGTTTTTAGGATGTAGTTGTTCATTCTCTTTTTTTGTAACATGGTTCACCTTAACTCTCTGTTCATTCAATGTAGCTGCTACCTGTGAATTGATCGGGTCTGCCAGTACCTTGTGATGACCAGTTTGACTTGAAATGATTTTTAACTCATACAAGCTAGGGTCTGTTTGGCTCACTTCCAGAAAGTTTTGCACTATAGTCTCATGTTAGAGCCCACTACACAACAGATCTCTACTGCGCAGGTGCAGGTGAATTTGTATACATTGTTTCTTTGCCTGCTCGTGTTCTGTGACAGGGGGACCAATGCCAATGAGGTGAAAGGTGAGGGTTAGATAGTGCATAGAAGACCACATTTGAAAAGTCTGAGGGCAAACAGGATGGTGTCCTATTCATATGAAATCTTACCCTAGTGTGTACTCAGTGGGGTCCCTTTGTCAAAATCTGTCAGCAAGTTCTGTTTTTTAGAGTTGTGAGACCCAGAGGTTGGTGTCTTCCCAGGCATTTTCCTGTCAGAACTGTCATTTCCGAAAATTATAGAGTGTGGATTGAAACTAAGATTATAGGTTTAAGCAGCCCTCATGTCTCTCTGACTAGGAACAATCTAAGCAATGCCAAGAAGCTAAATTTGGTCTTGGTCATTATAAAAATTGAAAGTAATGCTTTACAATTAAGAGTTTGAAAACAGCCTTTAATTTAGATTCCATAAAACATTGATGGGGCCAGAGGGTGTGATGCTGAGGGCTCAGAGGGCCTGTATTAAAGATGAGTAGAGGCTTTTAAAGCTTTGTTACTAGTTCAAATATGGTTCAAGGGCCATGTCAGTTTGAAAGCATTGAGAGTGGTTGATTATTCCAGGTCCTGTGAAATGCAATATTCAACATCTTTGTAGCAATAATTATCAGAATTACTGCTTAGAAAGGCAAAGTAAAGCTTAGGATTCCAAATAGGTAAGGTGAACTCTAAATAAATGGAACTAAGAAGTAAGTAAAAGAGACTGACTTTAAGAAATAGGGGTATTCCAAAAGGACCATGGAATTTTTAAAAAAGTAAAGAAAACTTGTCTCAGTTTGGTATGTAAAGAAGGAAAGAATTGTCAACATAGAGAGCAGACAAGACCAAACTTGGAAACTAAAATAAAAATTGGGTGATGTCTTACAAGTTCCCACTCAAAAGTTTTCAGCCTAACAAAAAATAGAAGAAATTCTGGAACTAACAAACTTTTCCTAACTTGGAAGAGCCAGGGCTAGAAAGGAAGGTAGCAGGACACTATGATGTAGTAACCATTACATTGAAGGGGGCTGGTCTGAGTCTGGCCATGGGTTCAGAAAGTAAATAGAGGAAATGAAGACAAAGTTCCTATGCCAGCATTCCTTATGGTTCTGGCTTCCTTTCCATTACCTTTATGCTCTAGATTACTGAGCTAGAAACTAGCTTACACTATGTGCATTTGGAGGTGTGAATGTGATATTTATGGTGTGTGTGTGTGTGTGTGTACGTGGCTATATTTTGGGATGGGGGAAGAAGAAGAAAGTTAGAAGTATCCAAAATCTCACTACCCTGAGATAGCCACTTTTAGGATGACCATCCTTTTGTGTGGTTTATTTTGCGTATACATATATACATAGGTAACTTTTCATAAATGGCATCATTGTTGAATGCTTGCTGTATTGTTAAGGACAATTTTGGGGGAAGTTGTCCTCCCCTCTTCTTTTCTTTCTTCTAATTTATACTTCCCCAAGGTAACCAGAGTTAACAGTCTGGTGCATAACTTTCTATACATTTTTCTAAAGTCCCTTCATCTGATTCAAACACACACACGCACGCACACACACACACACACACACACACACACACACAGCTTTTGTTTGGACATTATTTAAAAATGCGATTATTGTATAATACATTTTTTTCTGTACCTTTTAATCAGTACCTAGTGGAATTTGCATACGTTCCACAGTTGTTCTCTTAGTGGTAGCATAATAGCTCATGATATGAATGTATCACAGTTTATTCAATCACTTCCATATTAATGGGTATTTACTGGATTTCTAGCTTGTCTCTATCACCATAGATACTGCAGTAATTCTTTTTATTTTTCAGTTTAAACCATATTAAATTGCTGTTTTGTATGTCAAAAATAGTCAACTGTGAACAAAAAAATGATACTAGCATGTAAAAAATAAATCAGCAGCAGTATGATCAGTTTTGAGAATGCAGAAATCAAATCAGAAATTTTTGATGCAACCCAAAGCTCTCCTGTAATGCAGAGGAAAAGAACAAGGAGATAAAAATAACAAGAAAATCAATAATTAATATAATGGCCAGTGAATGTAGAACCAACATATTGAAAGGAATTAGGTAGCTTGCTTTAGGTAGACAGCAAGGGAAGGGCACCAGGAGAGCCCCCAGCCCATGGGTCAGTGCCTTATCCCACATAACATAAAAAGCAGCCTGGGAACATAATTCAAGCTGCAGACACCGATAAGGTAACTAGCACAGGGTGTGGTGCCTGAAAACATGCCCATGGCTGCACTGATAGAAAAATCTCCTGCCTGTTTGGATAAAAACTGACACAGAACATCCAGCTCACTCAGATAAGGGAACAAGGCCTGGCATCCAAATGCCTTTGTCCTTTGTATAGTCAGCGTGTTCCCAGGAAAAGTTTCTTCTCCTTTTGTGGGCATGGGCACGGTGGGCTCTGGTGGGTTTGAGTGGGCACTCTACTTTCCTTTATTAGAACTATAAGTCCGGGCCGTGTGCGGTGGCTCACGCCTGTAATCCCAGCACTTTGGGAGGCTGAGGCGGGCAGATCACGAGGTCAGAAGTTCGAGACCAGCCTGGCCAATATTGTGAAACCCCATCTCTACTAAAAAATATACAAAAATTAGCTGGGTGTGGTGGCGCGTGCCTGTAGTCCCAGCTGCTCAGGAGGCTGAGGCAGGAGAATCTCTTGAACCCAGGAGGCGGAGGTTGCATTGAGTGGAGATGGTGCCACTGCACTCCAGCCTGGGCAACAGAGTGAGACACCGCCTCCAAACAACCGACCAACCAAAAAAAAAAAAAAAAAAGAAACAACTCTGTAAGTCTGGCTTCTATGAATCATCACCTCAGCTCCGGATTGGTCCCAGGCCAAGGTCCCTCCACCCCCGCCCCCGCCAAACTTTCATGTCAGCTTCTGATAGGCCCTGGGGCAAGCTAAGCAGTATCTGTGAATCATCATTTCAGCTCCTGATTGGTCCCGGGCCAAAGTCCCGGGCCAGGCTGAGTCACGGGTTAGCCAAGACAGCCCACAGACTACGCACTTTTATTCCCTTTTCCAGTCCATAAAAACCCCAGAACGGGCCCCACAGTGAGTATACCTGTTCGGGACCCCCCCTCTCTGCTGACAGAGAGCTTTCTTCTTTCACTTATTAAGCTTTCACTCTAAGCGCAGTTTTGTGTCCTCGCTCCTTAATCATCTTGGAGGTAGGACAAAGAGGCGTCATCTCAGACAGCAACAGACTGTTTCAATATGGCTTATCTATGTATCTGAAAGACAAGAATAAATGAATAGAAGCAATAATAGAAGAAAACATCTATAAAATTAAGAAACAGCTGAATCTCCAGATCAAAAGGTACCAAACTAGTAAGATATAACTGATATCTATATAATCGTGATGAATGTTCTGAATTTCAAGGATAAAGAAAAAACTTCCGTAAGTATGTAGTCGAAGAAAGAGACAACAAATACCGAAAACTGGGTACCTCTAAAGAAAAAAAAAAAGGGATATCCCTAGACTTTTCCATAGTATTAAATGTCAGAAGACAAATGGTGGAACATTTACATTTTTGATGGGAAAATGTTTTGACCAAGAAGTTCTCTACCCTGACAATGCAACATAAAGATATTTTCAGAAATGCAAGAGCTCAGAGAATGTACCCTCTATAGAACCCTTAGGAAATGACGTGGGGAGATGCAAAATAAATTCTCAAAGCATCTTGCAAACAATAAAAAACAATAAAAATACCTTAAGAATATAGACTATGTTATAAAAAGAATGATGTGTGCATTGAATCTATTGAATATAGAATTAGTCTAAATAGTATAGATAAGGTTACAAAACAGAATGGATATATTAATTCTTGAAAGGGTAGACAACATAATTTTAAATATACAAAAACCAGACTAAAATCTCATACTATGCCACCATTACCTGGGAGATAGAGGGGTGGGGTAGGAAAGTAGAGGAGGTATGAGAGAGAGAGTTTCAAGGAGAAATATAAATTCATTTATTTTAAATTTAGGGGTAACCTCTTATAGAATTAAAACTAGAAAGTATACTTTACAAATGACTCCAGCAGAAAAATAAAACCACATAAAAATTAAGAAGAAAGCATAATGCAAATACAACAATTGAAGAAAGACCAATAAATGCTAGTAAATGGGTGTGGGTTAAACATTCCTATTATAAGGCAAAGATTCTCAGTTTGAATTAGAAAACAAGGTTCAACTGTAGTTTCTTTGGTTTATAAAAGACATATCTAAAAGTGACTCTTAAAGGTGAAAAGCAGAAAAACTATATATATACAAACTGTATATATAAACTATATATGTATATATACATGTATGACTATATACTGAGTATATATACATGTATGAATATACTGTATTTACTTTATATATATTTATATATATGGAGAGAGAGATGGAGAGATAGGTATATAGATCTGATATCAGCAATTTGAAACAGAAAAAAAGCGTAATATTATAGACAAAGTAGAATCCAAGGCAACCACATTAATAAGATAAGGCTTTTCATTTATTTCTGATTAACTATGGCTATCCAATCGGGTAGTCACTAGCTACATATGACTATTTGAAATTATTATTTTTTTTAATTTCAACAACTTTTGAGGTATAAGTGGTTTTTGGTTACACAGATGAATTGTACAGTGGTGAAGAATGGGATTTTAATGCACCCATCACTGTAGTTCTGTACATTGTACCCAATAAGTAGTTTTTTGTCCTTCCTCCACCTCCTTCTTCTTCTCCTTCTGAGTCTCCAATGTGCATTAATACTAGTCTGTATGCCTTTGCATATCTGTAGCTTAGGTCCCACTTAAAAGTAAGAACATGTGGTATTTGGTTTTCGATTCCTGAGTTACTTCACTTAGAATGATGGCCTCCAGTTCCATCCAAGTTGCTGTAAAAGACATTATTTCATTCTTTATCATGAGTGAGTAGTATTCCATGGTATATGTGTGTGCGTGCGTGTGTGTGTGTGTGTGTGTGTGTGTATGCACCACATTTTCTTTATCCACTAATTGGTTGGTGGGCACTGAGGTTGACTGAATATCTTTGTAATTGTGAATTGTGCTGTTATAAATAAACATGCACAAGAGTTTTTTTTTGATATAGTGACTTCTTTTCCTTTGGGAAAAGATTGAATGGTAGATCTACTTTTAATTCTTTGAGAAATCGCCATACTGTTTTCCATAGAGGTTGTACAAATATACATTCCCACCAGCAGTGTATAAGCATTCCCTTTTTATTATGTCCATGGCAACATCCATTGCTCTTTGACCTTTTAATTAATGGCCATTCTGGCTGGAGTAAGGTGGTATCTTACTGTGGTTTTAATTTGCATTTCCCTGATTATTAGAGGTGTTGAATGATTTTTATATGTTTCTTGGCCCTTTGTATGTCTTCTTTTGAAAAACTGTCTATTCATGTTATTTGCCCACTTTTTGATGGGATAATTTGTGGGTTTTTTGCTGATTTGCTTGAGTTTCTTGTAGATTCTGGACATTAGTTCTTTGTCAGATGTATAATTTCCAAATATTTTCTCCCATGCTGTAAGTTGCAGGTTTACTTTGATGATTATTTCTTTTGCTGTGTGGAAGCTTTTTAATTTAATTAGTTTCCATTTATTTATTTCTGTTTTTGTTGCATTTGCTTTTCGGGTCTTAATCATAAATTCTTTGCCTATGCCAATGGCCAGAAGGGTTTTTTTTTTCTAAGTTTTCCTCTAGAATATTTCTGATTTTGGGCCTTAGATTTAAGTCTTTAATCTATCTGCAGTAAATTTTTGTATAAGGTGAGATAGGGATCCAGTTTTATTCTTCTACATGTGGCTATTCAATTTTCCTAGCACCATTTATTGAATATGGTGTCCTTTTCCCAGTTTATGTTTTTGTGTGCTTTGTCAAAGATCAGTTGATTGTAAATGTACGAATTTATTCCTGGCCTCTCTGTTATGTTCCATTGGTCTGTGTATCTCCTTTTGTACCAGTACCATGCTGTTTTGGTTACTATAGCCTTGTAGTATTATATAATTTGAAGTTGAGGAAAATAATGCCTCCAGATTTGTTCATTTTGATTATGATTGCTTTGGATATTTGGGGTCATTTTTAGTTCCATTATGAATCTTAGGACTGTTTTTTCTAGCTCTGTGAAAAATGAAGTTGGCATTTTGATAGGAATTGCATTGAATCTGTAGATTGCTTTGACAGTATGGTCATTTTTACAATATCGATTCTTCCAATCCATGAGCATGGTATCCATTTCCATTTGTTTGTGTCATCTATGATTTCTTTCTGCAGTGTTTTTTAGTTCTCCTTGTAGAGATCTTTTACATCCTTGCTTAAATATATTCCTAGTTATTATATTTTTTGTAGCTACTGTAAATGGGATTGAGTTCTTGATTTGATTCTCAGTTTGGTCACTGTTGTTGTATAGCAGTGCTACTGATTTGTGCACATTGATTTTGTACTATACTGAATTGAGACTTTACTTACTTCACTTATCATACCTCGGAGTCTTTTGGGGGAGCCTTTAGGGTTTTCTAGGTATATGATCATATCATGGGCAAACAGCAATAGTTTGGCTTCCTGTTTTCCTATTTGAATGCCCTTTATTTCTTTCTCTTGCCTGATTGCTCTATGACTTCCAGTACTATGTTGAATAGAAGTGGTGAAAGTGGATGTCCTTGTCTTGCTCTAGTTCTTAGTGAGAATTTTCAATTTTTCCCCATTCAGTATGATGTTGACTGTGGGTATGTCATATATGGCTGCTATTATTTTGATGTTTGTCCCTTCTATGCTTGTTTGTTAAGGGTTGTTAAACATAAAGAGATGGTGGATTTTGTTGAATTCTTTTTTTCTGTGCCTATTGAGATGATCATATGGTTTTTGTTTTTAATTCTGTTTATGTGGTGAATCACATTTATTGACTTGAGTATGCTGATCCATCACTTCATCTCTGGGATGAAACACACTTGATCATGGTGAATTATCTTTTGGATGTGCTGTTGGATTTGGGTTGCTAGTATTTCGTTGAGGATTTTTTTGCATTTATATTTTTCATAGATATTGGCCTGTAGTTTTGCTGTTGTTGTTGTGTCCTTTCTTGGTTTTGGTATCAGTGTGATACTGGCTTCATAGAATGAGTTAGGGAGGATTCCCTCCTTCTAAGTGTTTTGAATAGTTTCAGTAGGATTGGCATCAATTCTTCTTTGAATGTCTTATAGAATTCAGCTGTGAATCCTTGTGGTCCACCTGGGCTTTTGTTGTTGTTGCTGTTGTGGGCAGTGGTTTCTTTTCTTTAAATTACTGATTAAATTTTACTGCTTGCTGTTGATCTGTTCAGGATTTCTATTTCTTCTTGATCAAAGCTAGGGGGATTGTATGTTTCCAGGAGTTTATTCATTTCTTCTAGATTTTCTGGTTTATGTGCGTAGAGGTTTCCACAATAGTCTTGAATGATCCTTTGTATTTCTGTGGAGTCAGTTGTAAAGTTTACCATTTCATTTCTTTTTTTTGCCAATTTTAAATAGTTTTATTTAAGACTTTGCATTTTTCCACATACAATAGTGTTTATAAAGTGCAATGTTATATCCTTCCCCTGTGCATATGTTCCATATTCAAGTATTGAGAATACCCAGTAACTTACTATAGCAGCTGAACTTTTTAAAACTGCCACAGAATATGCTACAAATTTAGGTCCTTCAATATTTTAAATGTGTGGAACAATGCTACATCTATACTTGTGGTGACTTAATCAACCTCTTCAATGGTGAGCCCTGAGGAAGCACCACCAGAGGGAGGAGCTCCACCACCAGGGAATCCCCCAGGCATTCCTCCTGGCTTGCCTCCTGCACTCGGGTACAGCTTGGTAATGATGGGGTTGCAGACTTTCTCCAGCTCTTTCTGCTGATGTTCAAATTCTTCCTTCTCAGCAGTCTGATTCTTATTGAGCCAGTTGATAATTTCATTATACTCGTGCAGAATCTTCTGTTTGTCTTCATCGTTAATCTTGCCTTGAATTTTCTCATCTTTGAGAGTTACTTTCATGTTGAATTCACAGGAGTCAAGTGAATTCTTGGATGACACTTTGTCCCTCTGCTTCTTATCTTCAGCTTTGTACTTCTCAGCTTCCTGGACCATATGTTCAATGTCTTCCTTGCTCAAATGGCCCTTGTCATTAGTGATAGTAATCTTATTCTTTTTTCTTGTACTCTTGACCACAGCAGAGACATTGAGGATGCCATTGGCATCAGTGTCAAAAGTGACTTCAATCTGAGGAACACCTCGGAGTGCAGGAGGTATGCCTGTGAGTTCAAACTTGTCAAGCAGGTTGTCATCCTTGGTCATGGTATGCTCACTTTCATAAACCTGAATAAGCACACCAGGCTGGTTGTCAGATTAGGTAGTGAAGGTCTGTGTCTGCTTGGTAGGAATGGTAGTAGTATGTTTGAGGTTGGTCATGACTCCACCAGCAGTTTCAATACCAAGGGAAAGAGGAGTGACATCCAAGAGCAGCAAATCTTGAACATTTTCAGACATGTCTCCAGACAGGATGGCTGCCTGGACAGCTGCACCATAAGCAACAGCTTCATCAGGGTTGATGCTCTTATTCAGTTATTTTTCATGGGAGAAGTCTTGGAGAAGCTTCTGAATCTTGGGGATATGAGTAGAAATACCAACCAGGACAATACTGTGAATCTGTGACTTGTCTAGTTTGGCATCTCGAAGGGCTTTCTCTACCAGGTCCAGGGTTCTACGGAACAGGTCAGCATTCAATTCTTCAAATCAGGCATGGGTACTGGAGGTATAGAAGTTGATTCCTTCAGAGAGAGAATCGATCTCAGTACTGACATGGGTGCTGGAAGAGAGAGTACTCTTAGCTCGTTCACAAGCAGTACGGAGGCGTCTTACAGCCCTCTTGTTCTCACTGATGTCCTTCTTGTGTTTGTGCTTGAACTCAGCAATAAAACAGTTGACCATTCGGTTGTCAAAATCTTCTTCACCCAAGTGGGTGTCTCTGGCTGTAGATTTGGCCTCAAAGATTCCATCCTCAGTATTGAGGATTGGCACATCAAAAGTGCCGCCTCCCAGGTCAAAGATCAGCATGTTTCTTTCTGCTCTAACCTTTTTGTCTAAGCTGTAAGCAATAGCATCAGCAGTTGGTTCATTAATAATTCTAAATACATTGAGACCAGCAATAGTTCCAGCATCTTTGTTAGCCTGATGCTGAGTCATTAAATTAAGCCGGCACTGTGAACACAGCATTAGTAATAGTTTTCCCAAGGTAGGCTTCTGCAATTTCCTTCATCTTTGTCAGAACCATAGAGGACACCTCCTTTTGGGTAGAAGCTTTTGGTCTCTCCCTTGTATTCTACTTGGACCTTAGGCCTGCCAGCATCATTCACCACCATGAAGGGCCAATGCTTCATATCAGATTGGACAACAGCATCATCAAATCTGCGTCCAAATAGATGTTTGGCATCAAAAATCGTGTTGGTGGGGTTCATTGCAACTTGATTCTTTGAGGCATCACCAATCAATCGTTCAGTGTCTGTAAAGGTGACATAGCTTGGAATGGTTCGGTTTCCCTGATCATTGGCGATTATCTCTATTTTTCCCTGCTGGAAAACACCCACACAAAAGTATGTAGGGCCAAGAGCCATACCAACTGCAGGTCCCTTCGACATGGTTGCTGGCATGCAGGGCTGGCTGCAACAACAAAGAAAGCCACAGGAACCCTGAGAGCTGCAAGCAAGCTCAATGAGCTACAGTTTCATTTCAAATTGAACTTATTTGAATCTTCTCTCTTCTTTTCTGGGTTTATCTAGTTACTGGGCTATACATTTTCTTCGTTTTTTCTGAGAACCAACTTTATGTTTTATTCATTTTTTTGCTTTCAATTTCATTTAGTTCTGCTTTAATATTTGTTATTTTTTTCTTTTGCTAACTTTGGGTTTGATTTGTTCTTGTTTCTCTAGTTCCTTGAGGTGTAACAGTAAGTTGTCTATTTGTTATCTTTCTGTCTTTTTGATGTAGGCATTTAGCACTGTAAACACTCCTCTAGCCGTGCTTTTGCTGTATTCCTGAAGTTTTGATAACTTGTCACTGTTATTCATTTTGAAAAAATTCTTAACTTTCAATTTGATTTCATTATTAACCCACAAATTATTCACAAGCATATTGTTTAATGTCCATTTATTTGTAGTCTTGAGGGTGCCTTTTGGCATTGATTTCTAGTTTTATTCTACTGTGATCTGAGAAGATACTAGATATTATTTTAATTTTTTAAAATTTTATTAAGATTTGTTTTGTGGGTGAGGTGGCTAGCAAGATGGCCACATAGGAACAGCTCTGTCTGCAGCTCCCAATGAGATCAAATGCAGAAAGTGAGTGATTTCTGCATTTCCAACTGAGGTACCCAGCTTATCTCATTGGGACTGGTTAGACAGTGGGTGCAGCCCACAGAGGGAAAGTCAAAGCAGGGTGGGGCATCACCTCACCCTGGAAGTGCAAGGGGTTGTGGAACTCCCTTCCCTAGCCAAGGGAAGCCGTGAAGGACTGTGCCATGAGGAATGGTGCATTCCAGCCCAGATACTATGCTTTTCCCATGGTCTTCACAACCTGCAGAACAGGAAAGTCCCTCGGGTGCCTACACCACCAGGGCCCTGGGTTTCAGGCACAAAATTGGTGGCCGTCTGGGCAGACACTGAACTAGCTGCAGGAGTTTTTTTTTTTTCATACCCCAGTGGCACCTGGAATGCCAGCAAGACAGAACCATTCACTCCCCTGAAAAAGGGGCTGAAACAAAGGAGTCAAGTGGTCTAGCTCAGCGGATCCCATTCCCATGGAGCCTAGCAAGCTAAGATCCACTGACTTGAAATGCTTGCTGCCAGCACAGCAGTCTGAAGTCGACCTGGGATGCTCAAGCTTGGTGGGGGGAGGGGTGTTTGCCATTACTGAGGCTTCAGTGGGCAGCTTTCCCCTCACAGGGTAAACAAAGCCACTGGGAAGTTTGAACTGGGCAGGGCCCAGTGCAGCTTGGCAAAGCTGCTGTAGCCAGACTGCCTCTCTAGATTTCTCCTCTCTGGGCAGAGCATCTCTGAAAGAAAGGCAGCAGCCCCAGTCAGGGGCTTATAGATAAAACTCCCATCTCCCTGGGACAGAGCACCTGGGGGAAGGGGCAGTTGTTGTGGGCACAGGTTAAGCAGACTTAAACGTTCTTGCCTGCTGGCTCCGAAGACAGCAGCAAATCTCCCAGCACAGAGCTCGAGCTCTGCTAAGGGAGAGACTGCCTCCTCAAGTGGGTCCCTGACCCCCGTGCCTCCTGACTGGTAGACACCTCCCAGCAGGGGTCAACAGACACCTCATACAGGAAAGCTCTAGCTGGCATCTGGCAGGTGCCCCTCTGGGATGAAACTTCCAGAGGAAGGAACAGGCAGCAATCTTTGCTTGCATCCTCTGCTGGTGATACCCAGGTAAACATGGTCTGGAGTGGACCTCCAGCAAACTCCAGCAAAACTACAGCAGAGGGGCCTGACTGTTAGAAGGGAAACTAACAAACAGAAAGGGATAGTATCAATGTCAACAAAAAGGACATCCACACCAAAACCCCATCTAAAGGTCACCAACATCAAAGACCAAAGGTAGATATAAGCCATTGTAACTGGAGTCTCATTGTAATTTTGATCTGCTTTTCTTCAATGACCAGTGATGTTGAGCACCTTTTCATATGTCTGTTTGCTATTTGTATGTTCTTTTGAGAAATGTCTATTCATTTTTTTTGCCTATTTTTTAGTCATACTATTAGATTTTTTCTATAGTGTTGATTCAGCTCATCATGTAGTCTGTTTATTAATCCCTTGTCAAATGGGTAATTTGAAAATATTTTCTCCCATTCTGTGGGATGTTTCTTTAATTTATTAATAGTTTTCTTAGCTGTGCTGAAGCTTTTTAATTTTATGTGATCTCATTTGTTCATTTTTGCTTTGCTTGCCTGTACTAGTAGGACATTACTCAAGAAATTTTTGTCCACATCAATGTCCTGGAGATTTTCCCTAAGGTTTTGTTCTAGCAGTTTCATAGTTGTGGGCCTTAGATTTAAGACTTTAATCCATTTTGATTTTTTTTTGTATATGGTGAGAAATACATATCTAGTTTCATTCTTCTGCATATGAATATCCAGTTCCCCAGCACCATTTATTGAAGGGACTGTCTTTTCCCCAATGTATGTTCTCAACATCTTTGTCAAAAATGAGTTCACTATAGGTGTGTGGATTTATTTTGGGGTTCTATATTCTGTTTCATTGGTCTATGTGTCTGTTTTTGTGCCAGTGTTGTGCTGTTTCAGTCACTATAGCTAGGTAATACAACTTGAAGTCAGATAATGTGATTCCTCCAGTGTTGTGGGAAGTCAGGGACCCCGAATGGAGGGACTGGCTGAAGCCATGGCAGAAGAACATAAATTGTGAAGATTTCATGGATATTTATTAGTTCCCCAAATTAATACTTTTATAATTTCTTACATCTGTCTTTATTGCAGTCTCTGAACAAAATTTGTGAAGATTTCATGGACATTTATCACTTTCCCAATCAATACTCTTATAATTTCCTATGCCTGTCGTTTACTTTAATCTCTTAATCCCATCATCTTCATAAGCTGAGGATGTATGTTGCCTCAGGATCCTGTGATGATTGTGTTATCTGCACAAATTGTTTGTAGAGCATGTGTGTTTGAACAATATGAAATCTTGGCATCCAAAAGGAACAGGATAGCTGCAATTTTCAGGGAACAAGGAAGATAACCATTGGGCCTGACTGCCTGAGGGGCCAGAGAGAACAGAGTCATATTTCTCTTCTTACAAAAGCAAATAGGAGAAATATCACTGAATTCTTTTTCTCAGCAAGGAACAGCCCTGAGAAAGAGAATGCATTCCCAGGGGAAGGTCTCTAAAATGGTCACTCTGGAAGTGTCTGGCTTATATGGTTGTAGATAAGGGATGAAATAAGCCCCAGTCTCCTGTAGCGCCCCCAGGCTTATTAGGATTAGGAAATTCCTGCCTAGTAAATTTTAGTTGGACCTGTTGTCTGCTCTCAAACCCTATCTCCTGATAAGATGTTATCAATGACAATGCTTGTGCTGTGGGACATGAAACTTCATCAACAATTCTAATTTTGCCCTGGTCCTGTGATCTCATTCTGCCCCCATTTGCCTTGTGATATTTTATTGTCCTTGAAGCATGTGATCTCTGTGACCCACACCCTATTCATACACGCCTCCCCTTTTGAAATCCATAATAAAAACTTGCTGGTTTTGCGGCTCAGGGGGCATCACGGAACCTGCTGACATGTGATGTCTCCCCTGGACACCCAGCTTTAAAATTTATCTGTTTTGTACTCTTTCCCTTTATTTCTCAGACTGGCTGAAACTTAGGGAAAATAGAAAAGAACCTATGTTGAAATATTGGGGGCTGTTTCCCCTGATACTCCAGTTTTGTTTTTTTATGTAAGATAGCTTTGACTATTCTGGGTCTTTTGGGTTCCATATAGATTTTAGGATTTTCTTTTTTACTTCTGTGAAGAATATCATTGGTATTTTGATAGAGATTGCACTGGATCTGTAAATTGCTTTTGGTTGCATAGACATTTTAAAATTATTTATTCTTCCAATCCATGAACATCGAACATCTTTCAAATTTTTTTGGTGTCATTTACTTTCATAAGTGTTTTATAGCTTTCAAGATAAAGATCTTTCACTTCTTTGGTTATGTTAGTTCCTAGGTAATTAATTTTATGTGTGGCTACTGTAAATGGGATAGGATTAATTTTTATATTTCTTTTTCAGATTGTTCATTGTTGGCATAGAGAAATGCTACTGATTTTTGTATGTTTGTTTTGTATTCTGCAACTTTACTGATTTTCTTTATTCTAATGGTTTTCTTGTAGAGTCTTTAAGCAGTTTCAAATATGAGACCATATCATCTGCAAACAAGGAAAATTTGACTTGTTCCTTTCCTATTTCAATGCACTTTATTTCTATTTTTTGTCTGATTCCAATAGTTAGGCCTGCCATTACCATGTGGAATAACAGTGGGATAGTAGGCATCCTTGCTGTGTTCCAGATCTTAAAAGAAAGGCTTTTAGTTTTTCGCCATTTCGTATGACACTGTTTGTCTGTTGTGTCTTCTACTATGTTGAGATATGTTTCTTTTATACCCAGTTGTTTGAGGGTTTTTTCATGAAGAGATATTGAATTTTGTCAAATATATGTTCAGCATCAATTGAAATTGTTATGTGATTTTTGTCTTTCATTGTATTGATATACTGTATCATATTGATTGATTTGCATATGTTGAACCATTCTTGCATCTCAGGAATAAATCCCAGTTGGTCGTGATGAATATCTTTTTAATGTATTGTTGAATTCAGTTTGCTAGCATTTTGTTGAGGCTTTTTGCATCAATACTCATCGAGATACTGGCTGACGTGTGTGTGTGTTTTCTTTTTGATGTAGCTTGTTATCAGGGTAATACTAGCCTCGTAGAATGAGTTTGTAAGTATTCCTTACCTCTATATTTTAGAATAGTTTGAGTAGGATTGGTATTAGTTCTTCTTTAAATGTTTGGTAGAATTCAGTAGTAAAGCTCTTGAGTCCCAGGCTTTTCTTTACTGGGAGTCTTTTTATCATGACTTTGATCTCATTACTTGTTATTGGTCTGCTCAGGTTTTAAATTTCGTCTTGGTTCAGTCTTGGTAGGTTGTGTCTGTCTAGAAATTTTTCTATTTCCTCTAGATTTTCCAATTTTTTGGCATATACTTACTTATAGGAGCCATTAATGGTCCTTTGAATGTCTGTGGTATCAGTTGTAATGTCTCCTTGTTTTATCTCTGATTCTATTTATTTGGGTCTTCTCTCTTTTCTTAGTCTACCTAAAGATTTATCAATTTTGTTTAACTTTCTAAAAAAGCAAATTCTGTGTCATTGTCCTTTTGTACTGTTTACTTCTTTAAAATTTCATACGTTTTTGCTCTAATCTTTAATATTTCTTTTCTTCTACTGGTTTTGGGTTTGGTTCACTCTTGCTGTCCTCATTCTTTAAGATAGACCATTAGGTTGTTTATTTAAAACTTTTTATGTTTTTTGTTGTAAGCAATTATAGCTATAAACTTCCCTCTTAGTCCTGCTTTTGTTGTATCCCATAGCTTTGGTCTGTTGCGTTTCTATCATTGTTTTCAAGAAATTTTTAATTTTTTTTCATAATTTCTTCATTGACACCCTGGCAATTCAGGCACGTATCATTTACTTTCCATATATTTTTGGAGTTTCCAAGATTCCTCTTGTTATTGATTTCTAGTTTTATTTCATTCTGGTCGCAGAAGATGCTTCATATTTTTTCCATTTTTTTAATGTTTCAAGACTTGTTTTGTGACCTAACATGTTCTCTATTTGAGAATGATCCTTGTGCTGAGGAAAAGAATGAGTATGCTGCAGCTGTTGCATCAAAAGTTCCTTATATATCTATTAGGTCCATTTAGTCTATAGTGTAGATTAAGTCCGATTTTTCTTAGTTGATTTTTTGTCTAGATGATCTGTCCAGTGTTGAAAGTGGGGTGTTGAATTATGTAGCTATTATTGTATTGGGGTCTATCTCTCTCATTAGCTCTAATAATATTTTCTTTATATATCTGGGTGCTCCAGGGTTGGGTGCATATATATTTAAAATTGTTATATCCTTTCACTGAATTGACATCTTTATCATTATATAGTGACCTTTTTGGCTTTTTAAATAGGTTTTATCTTGAAATCTAATTTTTCTGATATAACAACTCCTGCTCTTTTTTGATTTTCATTGGCATAGAATATCTTTTTGCATCTCTTTATTTTTATGCTATGTGTGCCTTTATAGGTGAATTGTGTTTCTTGTAGGGAACAGATTGATGGGTTTGGTTTTTAATCCATTCCATCACTCTATGTATTTTGATTTTAGTGTTTATTCTAGTTACATTCAATGTTATTATTGATCAGTCAAGACTTACCTTTGCCATTTTGTTGTTTTCTGGTTATTTTGTGGTCTTCTCTTCTTTGTCTTCTTCCTGTCTTCCTTTTAGTGAAAGTGATTTTCTCTGGTGATATAAATTAGTTTCATGCTTTTAAATTTGTATGTGTGTG
Source organism: Colobus angolensis palliatus (assembly GCF_000951035.1). Classification (NCBI taxonomy): domain Eukaryota; kingdom Metazoa; phylum Chordata; class Mammalia; order Primates; family Cercopithecidae; genus Colobus; species Colobus angolensis. The sequence goes on along the minus strand of NW_012117977.1, from coordinate 470,540 downwards.
TGTGTTGTATATTTTTTGGTTTGAGGTTACGATGAGGCTTGCAAACACAATCTTATAACCCATTATTTTAAGCTAATGAAAACACTTTGAAATGAAAACAAGGAAATAAGCAAAAAGAAAACTAATAAAGGCTCTACATCTTAACTTCATTCCCATACTTTTTAACTTTTTGTAGTTTTCATTTATATCTTATTGCTCTATGTCTTTAAAATTTGTTGTGGTTATTATTATTATTATTATTATTAATTATTATTATTATTATTTGAAACAGAGTCTCACTCTGTTGCCCAGGCTGGAGTGCAGTGGTACGATCTCGGCTCACTGCAACCTCTGCCTCTCGGGTTCAAGCGATTCTTCTGCCTTGGTTCATTTTTTATTCTTTCTCCACAAGATGAGAGTAGTTTACACACCGCAGTTACAGTGTTATAATATTTTGTGTTTTTCTGTACACTTAGTATTGCCAGTGAGTTTTATACTGTCAGATGATTTCTTATTGCTCATTAATTTCCCTCTCTTTCTGATTGAAGTACTCCCTTTTACATTTCCTGTGGGACAGGTTTGATGTTGATGAAATCTGTCACCTTTTGTTTGTTTTGGAAAGTATTTATTTCTCTCTCATACTTGAATGATAATTTTGCTGTATATACTATCTAGGGCAATTTTTTTTCTTCAACATTTGAAATATGTCATGCCACTCTCTCCTGACCTGTAAGGTTTCCACTGAAAAGTCTGCTGTCAGACGTATTGGAGCTCAATTGTATGTTGTTTCTTTTCTCTTGCCGATTTTAGGATCCTTTTACAATTCTTGACCTTTGGGTGTTTAATTATTAAATATCTAGAGGTAGTCTTCTTTGGGTTAAATCTGCTTTGTGTTTTATAACCTCCTTGTATTTGGATATTGATATCTTTCTCTAGGTTTGGGATGTTCTCTGTTATTATCCCACTGTATAAATTTTCTACGACTATCTCTTTCTCTGCCTCATCTTTTAGGCCAATAACTCTGAAATTTATATTTTGAGGCTATTTTCTAGATCCTGTAGATGTGCTTCATTGTTTTTTATTCTTTTTTCTTTTATCTCCTCTACCTGTGTATTTTCAGATAGACTATTTTCATTCCCACTGATTCTTTCCTCTGCCTGATCAATTCTGCAATTAAAAGGCTACAATGCATTCTTAATTATGTTACTTCCATTTCTTCAGTATTTTTTCTTGATTCTTCTGAATTATTTTGATGCTTTGTTAAATTTGAGTGACAGAATTCCGAATTCCTTTTCTGTTTTCTTGAATTTCTTTGAATTTTCTCAATACAGTTATTTTGAATTCTCTTTCTGAAAGGTCACATATCTCTTGTTTCTCCAGTATTGGTCCCTAGTGCCTTATGTACCTCATTTGGTGACGTCATGGTTTCTTGAATTGTCTTGATAGTTGTAGATATTCCTCTGTCTCTGTGCATTGAAGAGTTAGGTATTTCTTTTAGTCTTCTCAGTCTCAACTTGTTTCTACGCACCCTTAATGGGGAGGCTTTTCAGATATTTGAAATGACTTGCATGTTGTGATGTAAATTCTATCTGAATTTGGCAGCACCCCAAACCCAGTAACAGTGTGGTTCTTGCAGACTCATAGAGGTACTGCCTTGATGGTCTTGGACAAGATCCAGAAGAATCCTCTGAATTACCAGGCAGAGACTCTTGTTTTCTTCCCTTTCTTTCTCCCAAACAAATGAGATCTCTCTATCTGCTCTGAACCACCTGGATCCAGAGGTAGAGTGACACAAGCACCCCTGTGGCCACCACCACTATGACTGTGCTGGGTCAGGCCTGAAGCCAGAACATCACTGGTTCTTGCCCAAGGCTTATTGTAACCACTTCCTGGCTACTGCCTATGTTCACTTTAGGCCTTGGGGCTCTACAATTAGCAGGTGGCAAAGCCAGTTGGGCCTATGTGTTACCCTTCAGGGTGACAGGTTTCCCCAGGCCTTATTTGGTCCCAGTGGTGCCATCTGGGTGCCAAGGACTAAGGTCAAAAATATTAAAAATCTACCTGGTGTTCTGTTGTACCATAACTTAGCTGGTACTCACACCACTAGATGTGGTCCTTCCCACTCTTTTCTCCCCTTTCCAAAGGCACAGGAACCTCACCCTGTGGCCACTGCTACCTCATACCCACAGTGATTACTGCCAGACTACTACCGATTTTCCCTTGAGTCTCAAGGACTCTTCAGTCAGCTTGTTGTAAATGCTACCTGGCTTAGGACTCACCCTTCAGTGCAGTGGGGTCTCCTGTGGTCCAGGGGAGTTTCAGAAACCAAAGCCAAGGCCTGGAATTGGGGGCCCCAGGAGCCTACTTGGTGCTCTACTTTACTGTGACTGACCTGGTACCTAAGGTGCAAGACAAAGTCCCCTTTACTTTTCCCTTCATTATTCTCAAGCAGAAGGAATCTTGCCCCATAGCCACCACATTTAGGAAGATGCTGAGTCTCACCTGAAGCCAGCAAGTCTCGCCCAAGCACCTCAATGTAGTCCCTAGGTATCACTGCTGGTTATTGAGGGTCCAAGGGCCCTTCAGTTAGCAGGTTATCAATCCTGCCAGGACTAGGTGCTTCCCGTCAAGTCAGAGTGTTCCCTTTTAGATGGGTGTGTGCCTATAAGTGTCGTCCAGGATCTAGGGCCTGAAAAGGGGTCCTCATGACCCTGATCAGTGCTCTTTTCTGCTCTGGCTGAGCTGGTATTCCCCCAGTCCACTGTCCCTGGGCCAAGTTCAACACCAGGACTCACCTAGATATTGCAGTTCTTGTGGCCTCGATGGATTCCCCTCTGGCTAGGGCTGGTTTAAATACTGTGATATGGTTTGGATCTGTGTCCTCATCAAAATCTCATGTTGAATTGTAATCCCGCATTGCTAGAGGTGGGGCCTGATGGGATGTGATTGGATCATGGGGGCGGATTTCTCATGAATGGTTTTGCATCATCCACTTGGTACTGTCTGTGGGATAGTGAGTGAGTTCTCATGAGATCTGGTCATTTAAAAGTTTGTGACATTTTTCCCCTTTCTCTCTCACTCCTGCTTTCACCAAGTGAAATGCTTGCTCCTGCTTTGCCTTCTACCATGGGTAAAAGCACCCTCCAGCCTCTCCAGAAGCAGATGCTGCCATGCTTCCTATACATCCTGCAGAACCATGAACTAATTAAACCTCTTTTCTTTATAAATTACCCAGTCTCAGGTATTTCTTTATAGCAATGTGAATGGATGCGTAGCTGCTCCTTCCATGGACAGGCATTAGCTATTTGGTCCAATTTTGTTTTTTGTTATAATAGGGCAGCACTGAGTTCAATTCCTCAAAATTACTGCAGTCTCCCTCTCCCCAGGACACAGAAATGCTCTCAACACCACACTGTCACTGCCAGGGTATGGGAGAGAGGTGGCATCGGTGATTCAAAACTGTTTTTTTCTACCTCTGTAGTGTATATTTCAGTGATACGAAGTTAAAACCAGGTACTGTGAGTGTTTACCTGATTTTTGGTTGTTATGAATGTACTTTTTTTTTTTGTCTGTAGATAGCTGTTAAATTGGTGTTCTTTTGCAAGGAACAATTGGTAGATCCTCCTATTCCACCATCTTGTTCCGCCTCAACTCTGAAGTATGTGTCTTATAGGAAGCATATAGTTGGATTTTGTTTCTTTATCTATTCAGTCACTCTATACCTTTTAATTGGAGAATTGAGTTTATTTATATTCAATATTATTATTGGTAAGTAAGGACTTACTATTGCCATTATGTTGCCTATTTTCTGGTTGTTTTACAATTACTCTTTATTTTTTTCTTTCTTACTGTCTTCTGGATAAGAGATTGTCTCTGGTAGTACATTTTAATTTGTTGGTTTTTTATTTTTAGTTAAATAATTACAGATTTTTGCATTGTGGTTACCATGAGGCTTACAGAAATCATTTTATAGATATAAACCATTTCATAGATATGTTTTTTAAAGAGATGACAAATTATCTTAGATCACAAGAATAAAAGCAAAAAAAATGAAAAAAGTAGTTATACTTTTATTCTATCACCCCCTTATTTTGAGTTTATGTTGTCTCAATTTACATATTTTTATATTGCCTTTCTCTTAACAGGCTGCTGTTGCTCTTACTGTTTTTTTAACCCACAACTTAGCGACTTAGCTATTATTGTTTTTTATAGGTTTTTCTTTTGGACTTAATACTAGAATTATAAATGAATTGCCTACCGCAATTACATTATAGGATTATTCTGGGTTTGTCCATGTACTTAATTTTGCCAGTGAGTTTTGTAACTTCAAATCTTTTCTTTTTGCATGTTTTTTCTTTCAGATTGAAGAATTTCCTTAAGCATTTCTTATAAGATGAATGTTGTGATGAAGAATTCTCTCAACTTTTGTTTGCCTGAGAAATACTTTATTTCTCATTTATATTTGAAGGATAGCTTTGCTGGATACAGTATGTCTTGAGAGTTTTTTTTTTTTTTCTTTTTTAATTATTCTTTTAGCACTTTGAGAATGTAATCTTACTCTCTCCTTCTGGCCACTGTGGTTTCTGTTAAGAAATCTGTTTGAGTGCCTTATATGTTATTTGCTGCTTTCCTGTTATTGCTTTTAGGATCCTCTCTGTCCTTGATCTTTGTGAGATCGATTATTAAATGCCTTCGAATAGTCTTATATGGGTCAAATCTGCTTGGTTTCCTTTAACATTTCTTGATCTGGATATTTATCTCTTTCTCAAGTTTTAAAATTTTTTCTGTTCTTATTTCTTTGAATAAGCTTTATTCCCTTTGCTGTTGCCCAATTCCTTCTTGAATGCCAAAAATTCTTACATTTGTTGTTTTGAGGTCATTTTCCATATTTCGTAGATAACCTTCATTCCTTTTTGTTCTTTTGCTTTTTTCTCCCCGTCTGTATATATCAGATATCCTGTCTTTGAGCTTACTGATTCATTCTTCTTTTTAATCCATTCTGCTGTTGCGAGCCCGTGATGAGTGTTTGAGTTTAATATATTTCTTATTTCCAATATTTCTGTTTGATTTTTAAAAAAATATTTCAATCTCTTTCTTAAATTTTTCTAATAAATTTATGAATTGCTTGTTTTGTGTAATCTTGAGATCACTGAGTTTTCTTAAAACTGCTATTTTGAATTCTTGATCGGAGAGTTCACATATTGCCATCTTGTTAGGGTTAGTCACTGATTCCTTGTTTTGTCTATTTGAAGAGGTTATGGTTTCATGTTCGCTGTTGTTTTCTGTGGATAAACGTCTATGCCTTTGCATTGAAGAATGAATTTATTCCATTCTTCTCTGTCTTGTTTTGTTTTTTATTGGATATGTTTCCTTAGAGATTCTTTGTAATATACCTTTTGACTTTCTCTGTTTCTTCCTGCTAGGTTACTACCTTTTTGGCATTAGATGGTGCCTTAAGCCTGGGTTTGCCTTGGTTCTAGTCAACAATTAGAGTGCCAACTTTCCAGAATGGAGGAGGTTTCAAAGGAGATATCCTGGTGGCATAGGAAGGCTGGCTAGGGGTTCGTGTCCAGAGGACCTATGGAATGAACATCCTATAGCATGGTGCTACTGAACAACCACACTGAATTAGTGTCTGTGTTGTCCAAGTTACAGATCAGAATTTCCAGGGCTGCAGACTAGTCCTTCCTCCCACCTTTATCTCTGCCTGTCCTCAGGAATATTTCTCCCTTCAGGCACTCATGATGCTTCCCATGGGTTAAGGCAGGGAAAGATCTTTTGCCAATGAACCCAAAATGATGGGGAAATTGGTTGTCCACTCAAATCTTACTTTTTCCAGTGTAGAAATTGTGAGTTGTGTGCTTGGTGCTGGGCAGATTGGGGAGAGTGGTGTCATGAATATGGAAGTCTTTCTCTCTTACCATCTTCTCAGTGTTTTTATTTACTTTTCTGTGGCCCCAGGTACTGTCTTATCCTCATATTTGAATTCTATGACATTGCTGCTGATAATCTTGGTGCTATATATTTGTTTTGTCTTCTGTGTATGTGGAGTAAGTGAAACTAGCTTGCTTCCATGCTGCCATTTTGGAACCAGAATTTTCTCATGGGTAAGATTTATTATGTCAAATGATATAGTACAAGAACAGTAGGAAAGTATATGCATAGATAAAGGCTGCAGAAGTCACAAGCATGATTCCAATTTCTGTTCTCTCCATCTGCTAACTAAAGAGATATATATGTGAGATGTCTCCATTCAGGGAAGTCCACTCACTTCTTGGGATGCAGAGTTCTCAAAGGGGAATGGTCACATGGCCAGCCATAGTGTGAATCTTAAACCAGGTGCCAGCTGCACATTATGAATCTCTATATTTACTTTAAGAATGGTGACAGTCTGGTTCATCTTGACCCACTGCTTCAGGAATATGGAATAATATTTTTTTTTTTTTTTTGAGACGGAGTCTCACTCTGTCACCCAGGCTGGAGTACAGTGGCGTGATCTCAACTCACTGCAACCTCTGCCTCCTGGGTTCACGCCATTCTCCTGCCTCAGCCTCCCGAGTAGCTGGGACTACAGGTGCCCGCCACCACGCCTGGCTAATTTTTTGTATTTTTAGTAGAGACGGGGTTTCACCGTGTTAGCCAGGATGGTCTCAATCTCCTGACCTCGTGATCCACCCGCCCCGGCCTCCCAAAGTGCTGGGATTACAGGCGTGAGCCAGCACGCCTGGCTGGAATAACATTCTTAATCAGTAACTAAGTGAATATTTCTATAGCTTACTCCTAAGAGTTTGAGCAAGAGTTATTGCTATGGCTACAGAGCTAAGCAAGAACTGAATAAAATGGACCTGCTGCATTAATGCTTTTCTTAGAGAGCTTTTTTAAGTCTTTTGAGTGCACATGTGTGCATGAGAGAGAAAGAGAGAGAAAGGGTGTTTATACTAATAGTTTGTAAGATTGTATTTTCTTTCTATTTCTTCAGATAGTTACTATTGTAACTATAACTTCATGTATTTAATCTTCCAATTTTAAAGATGGTGTCTATTGACTGCATAAGCAAGGACAAAATGAACCTACTTCTTTTTATTCCTATGTTCTTTTCCCACCATCTTACACCCCCTTCACCCAATTGTATTTAGTTGTACTATTGTCTTTTTCTTTCTCTCTTTTTTTTTTGAGACAGAGTCTCACTCTGTCACCCAGGGGGGGTGGAGTGCAATGGCATGATCTCGGCTCACTGTAACCGCCGCCTCCCAGGTTCAAGTGATTCTCTTGCCTCAGCCTCCTGAGTAGCTGGGATTACAGGCACACGCCACCATGCCTGGCTAGTTTTTGTAGTTTTAGTAGAGACGGGGTTTCACCATGTTGGTCACGCTGATCTCAAACTCCTGACCTCATGATCTGCCCGCCTCAGCCTCCCAAAGTGCTGGGATTACAGGTGTGAGCCACCTAGGCGCCCAGCCTAGTTGTACTATTTTGTTAGTTCTTTTTAGCTGTATACTTTTAAATATACCTATATATCTCACTTTATTTATCAGCCTTAAATGATATTGTTTGGTTTCCAGCTTTAAAATACGAAACGACCAGGTGCAGTGGCTCACGCCTTTTATCCCATCACCAGGAGAAAGACCAGCCTGGGCAACAAAATGAGACCCCCCCCCCCAATCTCTTTAAAAAAGCATTTCATCCTGGTCTCTCATTTAAGAATATAAAGATAAAATAAAATATGAAAAAATCAATACAACTACAATAAGTCCTGCCTTCTCTGTCCTTGCCTATCTTTATTTTTTTTTAGTTGTATAATTCTTTTATTTATAAGATTTACATTCTATTCTGGAGCCATAATTTTACAGGTTGTTTTCATCCTAGTCCTGTAGCTAAATGGTTTCTGTGCAAAGTGCTAGCCATCTTACCAGAGATAATCCATCTTATTTTTGTGTAGGCTATTTTTCTTCCAATAGTTTTTTTAAGGAAGTGGTCAAGTGCTCATGTTCCCTAAGTTCCTGTATGATCCAAAACACTTGTTGCTTTTGTTTGTGAAAGAATGCATAATAGGACATATTTCTTCTCCTGAAGGTTTGGTAGACAGACATTGTTTCATTTTCTTCTAGTGCTGAATATTGTTCTAGAAACATATGAAACCAGCCTGATATATTCCCTTATTAATGACTTTAATTTATTGTCTAGATACCCAGAAGATTCTTTATTCTTGAAATTCAGTTGCTTTACTAAGATATATTTTAGTGTTAATAATTCTTTATCAACTTTTATAGGGGTGTGGTATGTTTTTTCAATCTGTGCATTTAGTTTTCTTTTTTGGTTGTTTCTGGGAAGATTTAAATACTTTCTAGACCATGTTTTGTTTTATTCTTTATGTTTCTCAATTATGTTTACATTGGATCTCCTTTGTCTATCTGTCTATCCTTTTTATCTATTGTGTTATTTTATACCCTTTTAAACTCCTTATTCATTTACTTTTTTTTTTTTTACTTTTTATTTATTCTGTATACCACATATCACCTACTGGGTTATCAGTATCAATTCTCCTTTGTGTTATTTATAGTGTGGTTTTATTTTCTGCTTCCATTGTCTTTTTTTTTTTAGTTCATCAAGCAGTTTTTTTCTTATCCCCCATATTTACCCATACAATAAAACCATCTTATAAAATATAGTTTATCAATTTCTTATTGAAGGGATATTTCCTCCTAACCTCTACTAATTACTTATTTTTTAAAGTGTTAATCTAGATGTTGTTTCCTCTAGGAAGCTTTCCTTGACCCCCTGACCCCTGCACCTTCAGTGCTTGCCTGATTATAGCACTTAACCACACAGTTCTGAAAATTTCTATTTGCTTGTGTGGAAACTCTAAGTCGTGGAATGTCAGGGCCTGTGTTTATTGTTCTTGTTCAGTGATGCATTCCCAGCATCTGGCCTGTAATAACCCTTCCATTTATACCCTAAAATATCTCGAGGAACTTCAAGATGAAGTTCACCACCAGAAAGAACACAATCTTATAAATCACTAATTGTGAGCATGCTTTGAATCCTTAGGATGGTGCAAAAAGTATTCTGTACTTTTTCTGGCTGTTCAAATTACAGATGAGTTAGATGAATGCTCAAGAAGCCCATTTTTTGCCTAATGATGCTCTAGCTTCTACTTTCTATGCTTCTTTCTACCTCTAGGGCTCTGGCTCTCTTCTTAGTGATCAAAGCCATGCACTTTCACTGGAGACGTCTTTCAGATACAGTTGAAGATGGCTTTGTAGAATAGTTCATTATATCTCTTTTGGAAACAAGCTTAAATCTTTCAGTTGCTTCTTAGTGGGGCATCTATATGACAAATCTTTTTTAAGAAATTAATATTCATTAATGTTCATTGTTTTGCTAAAAGAGTGTTTTCACCACTAGAGATGCCAGTAAGAAAGAAAGTAGGGGTGAGTGGCGATAAATTATACTCCCTCAGTTGTAGGTAGTGGTTAGTAAATATTTGTTGAATTCAAGAATGAGTGGTGTAACTAGGGGTGATGTTTGTCTTCTCTCTCTCTCTCTCTTTTTCTCTCTGTCTCTCTCGTGTGTGTGAACATGCTTTTCAAATATTCTTCAATGTGCATATAAAACATTTGAAATAAGCAACTAAATGAATTTTGTTTAAAATTTTAAAACCTAAAATTCAAAGAAAGGAAATTAACGTGGGGCTTATGACTATCCTGTCACCACCTAACATGGTATGAATTGAGAGACTGAAAGGAAGTTCTTCCTAAAATGATCTTCCACAACTGCATCAGGGCCTACAATTCCACCATGCTTTGGGCTAAGGCTTTAAGGCATCTGAATTATTACCTGGGATTTAATTCAAGTCTGTTCACACACTACTTTAATGGGATATGGGATGCTATTGAATTCCACTGGATACTTCATTATTGGGATAGTTTCTTTATTTAGCTGTCTCTTGACATAAGGAATCAAATGTAAAGGATGACCCTCTTAAAGGTGGGAATTGAGGTACCTTACCAGAGGCAGAATGAAGACAGTGGGATGACATGGGTAAATAACTCTATATGTGGTTATATCCTGGCTCATTGTGGCTACCCCCTGCCTGTTTTTAGTAGTTGTCGCAGGCTGGGATTCTTTTACGTTTTTCATACCTTTGTATCTTTAACTGTTTGTTCCTTTCAGCTATGTTGTTGCTTTCTGGGTTGCTTCATTGTTTTTTAGCTATCCAACAGGACGTAGGGAAACAAATGGGAAAAACAAAGTGTACAGGGACAAAGTGTACAGGAAGTAGGGAAACAAACGGGAAAAACAAAGTGTAAAAACAAGTGTACAGGGATATGGGTAAATAATTCTATATGTGGTCATTTCCTGGCTCATTGTGGCTACCCCCTGCCTGTTTTTAGTAGTTGTCGCAGGCTGGGATTCTTTTACGTTTTTCATACCTTCGTATCTTTAACTGTTTGTTCCTTTCAGCTATGTTGTTGCTTTCTGGGTTGCTTCATTGTTTTTTAGCTATCCAACAGGAAGTAGGGAAACAAACGGGAAAAACAAAGTGTACAGGGACTAGAGGCCCTAGCATTTGGAATGTGAAGCTCTACTTAACAGCCCCAAATATACATAAGCAGAGGCCTAACAAGTAACAATTCTTAGACTGACACAGAAGTCTTATGATCTGTCCCTAATCAACAGCTCTTTAAATTTTACCTTTACCCTCTCTCATACTTATGCTTTTCAAAGAACTGTCCAGTTTGATGAAGGCAGCTTTGCATAGGGAATGGTGAGGGAGATGTATTCACACTCCTTTACACTTCCAACTGTGCTTTGGAGAACCTGTTGAATGGTACCTGCTGCTGTTTCAAATGGGATGCCTTCCTCCTGGCTTCTCTAAATCCTATTTTATTTTTTTAAGGATCTAACTTAAATCTCATCATCTTCTTGAAGCCTTCTGTGATTCTCCATCTTTCTCCTTTTATTTCTAAACCTGATTGTCTGATTTTGAATCCAAGCTTTGTCATAATAAGTGTGACCTTGGACAAGTTACTTAATCTCTCTGTGCCTCAGCTTTCACATCTGTAAGTTGAGAATAAGAGTGCTTATTTCATCATGTTGGCTTTTGTGTGAATTAAATTGGTCAATATCTGTAAAACATTGTGAACAGTGCCTGACAGATAAAACAATGCCTGCTCAGTATTTTTTCTTATTATTACTTCTAATATGACTTACAACATATACTTTAACAATTTTTTCGTGGAGTTTCTATGGCTCCATTTTATCTCCTTATGTGAGCTTGGGGTAATGTAACATAGTGGAAAAACTATGGACTCTGGATTCAGACTACCTGAGTTTGAGTCCTAACTCTGCTACTTACAGCTCTCTGATCTTGGACAAGTTATTTAATCTTTTTGAGTGTTGGTTTCACCATGTGTAATGGGGATAATGATACCAAACTACTTCAGAGACTCTTTGTGAGGATTAAGTTAGGTAATCCTTACAGAGTACCAGGCACGCAGTAGTTGCCCCATAAATGAAGATGCTGTTATTACACATTTGAATATTCACAGAGGCTAGGCCTAGTTTAGGCACTCATTGAATGTTTGTTAAATGGATTTGGCAGTAAAATATTATTCTCTTTGATGTATTTATCTTTTGTGTTATTCAGAAATGAAATCAGCTGGAAAAGGGATAACTGCATCTTTGGACTGTTGAAGTTAACTGTAGACTCAGTATTTTTCCTACCCATCAAGCTGTCCTTTTTGTTGTGTTAGGTTTAGTAATGTCAATGATGATTAAGAATAAGAGAAGCTACCATTCGTTGATTTCTTACTGCATGCTGTGTATGTGCTACATGCTTTACACATCCCTAGTTTTGTTCCTTCTCATGCTACATTCTCTTCCTAAGTAATCTTATCTATTATCTTGGCTTCAGATACAGTCTATGTGCTGATTTCCCCTAAATTTCTGTCTTTACTCTAGACCACATTTGAGCTCTAAACCTGTGTATTTAACTACAAACTTGACATTTTCATTTGGATATCACAGGGGCAACTGAAACCAAACATTTTCAGAACTGAATTCTATCTCCTATAGTTTTTCCCACTTGAGTCCCATTTCTGCTTTTCCTTTTGTACATCCCATCACTGTGAATGGCACCACCAACTGTTTAGTTATATCCTGCACTCAGAACTTTAGCAAGTTCTCATAGATTTTCCTCCAAAATATATTTTAAATCTGTCTATTTCTTTCTTTCTTCAATACCACCACCATAGTCAAAGCTACCATCATAGTCTCTGGGGATTATAACAGCCTACTAAATGGTCTCTCTCTTTTTCTTTTTTTTTTTGGAATTAAATCGCACTTGTTGCCCATGCTGGAGTGCAATGGCGCGAACTCGGCTCACCGCAATCTTTGCCTCCAGGGTTCAAGCGATTCTCCTGCCTCAGCCTCCCAAGTAGCTGGGATTACAGGCATGCGCCACCATGTCTGGCTAATTTTGTATTTTTAGTAGAGACAGGGTTTCTCCATTTTGGTTAGGCTGGTCTCGAACTCCCGACCTCAGGTGATTCACCCAGCCTGGTCTCATCTCTTATATACTTGTCTCCTTACAATCTATTGCCTATATTGTGGCCAGATTTTTTTTTTTTTTAACTCTTTCAATGGCAGTATGGCATGCATACAGCAATATGTACAAAGTGTACTAATCTCAAGTGTATAGCCTGATAAATTTTTCCATATGTAATACTTATGTAACCATTTCCAAGATTAAGGTTTAGAACACTTCCAGCACCTCAAAAGCTTCTTTGAGCCCCCTCTGGGAGGTAACTGCTATTTTTATGTCAGATTTTTAGAATTCATCATTTGAGGGAAAGAAAAAAAACATAAATATTGAACTGAAGTTAATGATATGCATGTTGAAGTATTTAGGTCAAAGTGTATTGATTAATTCAACCTACTTTTAATTTACTTTGAAATGCAAAAGAAAATAAGATAGAACAGATGAATACAAGGATAGATGCATAGTGATAAAACAAGTCTGATAAATGTAAATTATACAGTTTTGGTGGTGTATATGTGAGGTGTTCACTGTAAAATTCTTTCATATCTTTAAGTTTGAAAATTTTCATTATAAAATGTTGCAAAAAAGGATCTTTTGAAAACACAAAATAATCTTATATTACCTAAAGCTCTTCAATGGCTTTCAAATGTACTTGATACAAAATATATAGTCTTTAATATATCCTAAAAGGCGCAACGTTGCCCCTGCCAGACTCTCTAATCTCTTTTCCCTCATTCTTCATCTTCTTCACCGTATTCAAGCCCCACTTGTCTTTTTCCATTTCCATCAATATACAATGCTGAATGAGGGAATAAAAACAGCGATATGCTTATAGGCAAGCTGTTCACAACAATGGGACAATCTGGGAAGAGGACACTTTTTCAGAAATACAGTTTCAGGCAGACAATGTTTTTTGGGTTAAAAACAGAAATGAGCCCTAGTCTCTAGTTGCTAAAACACACCCAATCACCTATTGCTGCAACTGTGCTATATGCATGAGGCCTATTTGTAGCACAGAAGGGACACTGTTGTCTTCATCTTATAAATTCCATTAAGGCAGGAACAGTGTGTAGCTGTTTATTTGATGTGTCTGTAGCACCTAGCATAGTCTCAGCTAGCCATAAATTAGACACTCCATAAACATTTGCTGAATAAATTAGTGAACTCATTAAATACTTATAACATCTCTATAGGCTAGTTATCAGTTGACTTCCATTTTCAGATGAGGAAACTGAAGCCCATAAAGGTAAAATATCTAGCTTAAGCTCATCCAGTTTTTAGTAAAAGAGCTAGGATTCATTCCCAGGTTTGTTTGACTCCAAATCCCAGGCTCTTATGTGTTCTTCTGCCTTCCCTAATGCAAATATTTCACCCTTTGTGGAAGTCACCCCTGAGAGTTAAAAGGGCAGAGCATGAGAGGGCATAGGAGAGGAAAGGGTGACTCTTTGGATATAACAGAAGTGCTGGGTGTTTCTATACCAGGGTGATTTCCTCTCCCTCATAAACTCCTTTCTAGTGGTGCTGGAGGCTGCAACTTGGAGCACACACATGGAACTGAACAATATACCTGCTGAGCCAACACTCCTCCCCAAATTAGTGATTCATTTTGGCTAATCACCTCAGTTATGCACATTAGTTTCCTTTTCATTATGTCACATGTAATAACTGCCGTTTTAGACGGGCGTGGGATTGGGGTGGAATAAAGTACTAGAATGAAAAAAATGAAAAAATAATTCTCCAACAAAACCAGCTTGAGATACACTTACAAAGTGAAGGTATTCATAGGCAGCCTGATTTTCACTGGACATTGGACCAAAGTACTCTCTGACCCCATGCCTAGGTGAAGTAAGCAGCTATCTGTGTACTGCAATGTGAGGGAGGTTAAAAATCCTTGATTACTATCAAGTCTACCCACTCAGATATGCCACAGTAGTTGAAACCTTCATTGAAATCATTGCTTCAGGGTAAGAAACCTAGGCCTGCTATTGAAACGTGTATCTCCCACTAGGGACCACTTCATTAAGTCACTATCAGCCATAACCATCTTACCTTGTTAGCTCTTGCTCTGTTTCCTTTGTTGTCCTTCCTCCTCAGCTCTTCCCAGATGAGCCCACAGATATCTAAAAGTACAGATTTAGTCATGCCTCTTGAGCCTGTCCTGAATGAGATCAGAAAGAATACACACAATTGTTAACATTTAATGAGTGCTTACTATATTCTGGGTACAATATTAAACATTTTATATATACCATATGAACTTACTCTTTTTTAACAACCCAATGAGATATTTTTTATCATGCCTATTTTGTAGAAGGGAAAATAGAGGTCCAGAGAGGTCAAACAATTTGCCTAAGATTACACAGTGTGGCTGAGTTAGGATTTGAGCCCAGGTGGTTTGAGTCCAGGGCCAATAATCTTAATTGTCATATGGTAATGCATTTGTTAGCCTCAGTCTGACTGTTTGGAATTGTTGTCATAGTGTGTCTCCAGGACCTGATGTACTTGTTATGAGTTCTGGATCCCTACATGATATTTAAGTCAGGGCAAGAGAACAAGGGCTGTGGAAGACAAGTGGGCTTCAGATTTGGCCTCATGGAAGACAAGTGTAACCAAGCTGTTGTGCTACAGTTTTCTAAGTAATTATTATAATAATTAACACTTACTGAGGACTTTTTCTCTGCCAAGCACTGTGCTATGTTTGTTATTTGTATTAACTTACCTGGAGACAGTAGTTTTGGAGATCTAGCGTAGATCCTCATTTTGCCCTATCCTAGATCCCAGAGTCATCTAGGTTAGGGTTTTATCAGGAATATTGACTCAATTAGGTTTCTGATACACAAAACTTTCTTGCCAGTACATTTTTAGGGGTGAGATACTATTCCCTGTTTGTTTGGCTGATGTTTTGGGGACCTGTTGTATATTAAAGGATCAATTAGAATCTGAACACTGACATTCTGTCTTGGATTTCTCACTGACTTATTTACTGACCTGACTGAATACTAGACCAATACTGAATGCTTTCAGGTTTAGGATGGAAACCATCACACTCCTTGGGAGACTGAGCTGCCTTCTCCTTAGCTAGCCTTTGAATCCAGCTTCCCATTCTGTATATATCATCTTCCCAATTTGAAAACCAACTATTAAATTTTGAAGTTACCTTGGCTGAGTACTCTTCTTCATTTTAAATTTATCTCCAAAGTATCAGTAACCATACCTTTTCCCCTTTGATTCTCAGTAGGATACTCTAACATACTTACCTAAAGGTTACAGCTATAAAAATAATAAGATCCAATCATTTGCAACAACATGGATGGAACTGGAGATCATTATGTTAACTAAACTAAGCCAGGCACATCAATACAAAATTAATATGTTGTCACTCATTTGTGGACGTAAAAATTTTAACAATTTTACTCGTGGAGATAGAGGACAGAATGATTGTTACCAGAGGCTGGGAAGGGTAATGTTGGGGGAAGTGGATACAGTTAATGGGTACAAAAATACAGTTAGATAGAGCCAGGCGGGCACGGTGACTCATACCTGTAATCCCAGCACTTTGGGAGGCTGAGTCGGGCAGATCCCCTGATGTCAGGAGTTCGAGACCAGCCTGACCAATATGATGAAAACCCGCCTCTACTGAAAACACATAAATTAGCTAGGCATGGTGGTATGTGCCTGTAATCTCAGCCACTCAGGAGGCTGAGACAGGAGAATCGCTTGAACCCAGGAGGCGGAGGTTGCAGTGAGCCAAAATCACGCTATTGCACTCCAGCATGGGCAACAAGAGCAAAATTCTGTCTCAAAAAAAAAAAAAAAATACAGTTAGATAGAATGATTAAGATCTAGTATTTGATAGCACTACAGGGTGACTACAGGGTGACTATGGTCAACAATAATTTACTATTCATTTTATAATAACTATAAGAGTATAATTGGAATGTTTATAATACAAAGGAAGCATAAATACTTGAGGTGATGGATACTCCATTTACTGTGATATGATTACTATGCACTGTATGACTGTATCAAAATATCTCATTTGCCTCATAAATATATATATACCTACTATGTACTCATACTTTTTTGAAATGTTATGACACCTTATGATTTAAGATTGCACTCCATAATGTTTGGCCTCAGAGCTTTTGGCAAATAAAGTTTCCTATATGTGACCAAAATGCCTTTGTAAGTTGGAGATGGAGGAACAGTTTAAAAGGAGTATACTCTTTAAGGAATCACCATACTGTTTTCCACAGTGGTTGAGCTAATTTACACTCTCACTAACAGTGTATAAGCGTGCCTTTTTTTTCTCCACAGGAATGCCAGCATCTGTTATTTTTGAATTTTTTAATAATAGCCATTCTGACTGGTGTGAGATGGTATCTCATTGTGGTTTTGATTTGCATTTCTCTGATGATCAGTGATATTGATCTTTTTTTCATGTGCTTGTTGGCTGCATATATGTCTTCTTCTGAAAAGTGTCTGTTCATGTCCTTTGCCCACTTTTTAATGAGGTTGTTGGTTTTTCTTCTTGTAAATTTGTGTAAGTTTCTTGCAGATGGTGGATATTATCTTTGACAGATGCATAGTATGCAAAAATTTTCCCCCATTTGCAGGTTGTTTGTTTACTCCATTAATAGTTTCTTTTGCTATAAGAAGCTCTTTAGTTTAATTAGATGCCATTTGTCATTTTTTGCGTTTCTTGGAATTACTTTTGATGTCTTTGTCATGAAATTTTTGGCCATTACTATGTTCAGAATGGCATTGCCTAGGTAGTCTTCCAGGGTTTTAATAGTTTTCTGTTTTACATTTATATCTTTAGTCCATCTTGAGTTCATTTTGTATATGGTTTAAAGAAGGGTTCCAGTTTCAGTCTTCTGCATATGGCTAGCCAGTTATCAGAGCACAGTTTATTGAGTAGGTTGTCCTTTCCTCATTGTTTGTTTTTGTCAACTTTTTGAAGATCAGATAGTTGTAAGTATATGGCCTTATTTCTGTGCTCTCTTTTCTGTTCCATTGGACTGTGTCTGTTTTTGTAACAATACCATGCTGTTATGGTTACAGGAGCCCTGTGGTATAGTTTGAAGTCAGGTAGTGTGATGCCTCCAGCTTTGTTCTTTTTGATTAGGATTATCTTAGCTGTTTGGACTCTTTTTGGTTCTATATGAATTTTTAAATAGCTTTTCGTAGTTCTGAGAATCATGTCATTGATAGTATGATAGGAATATCATTGAATCTATGAATTGCTTTGGGCAGTGTGGCCATTTTAACAATATTGATTCTTCCTGTCCATGAGCATGGAATGTTTTTTCATTTGTTTGTGTTATCTCTGATTTCTTTGAGCAGTGTTTTGTAGTTCTCCTTGCAGTCACCTGTCACCTTCCTAGTTAGCTGTATTCCTAGGTATTTTATTCTTTTTGTGGCAAATGTCAATGGATTTGTGTTCCTGATTTGGCTGTCAGCTTGAGTGTTGTTGTTTAAAATTCTAGGGATTTTTGTATATTGATTCTGTATCTTGAGACTTTACTGAAGTTGTTTATCAGCTTAAGGAGCTTTTGGGCCGAGATCATGGCGTTTTCTAGAGATAGGATTGTGTCATCTGCAAACAGGAGTAGTTTGACTTCCTCTCTTCCTATTTGGATCCCCTTTATTTATTTCTCTTGACTGATTAGTCTGGCCAGGACTTCAAATACTATGTTGAATAAGAGTGATGAGAGAGGGCATCCTTTTCTTGTGCTGATTTTCAAGAGAAATTCTTCCAGGTTTTGCCCACTCAGTATGATGTTGGCTTTGGAGTTTTGTTTTTGTTTTTGTTTTTTTGACAGAGTCTCGCTTTGTCGCCCAGGCTGGAGTGCTTTGGGGCAATCTCGGCTCACTGCAACCTCCACCTCCTGGGTTCAAGCGATTCTCCTGCCTCAGCCTCCCGAGTAGCTGGGACT
>NW_012117977.1:445869-452028 GCF_000951035.1 Colobus angolensis palliatus | reverse complement strand
TCTTTCTTTCTTTTCTTGAGTCTTGCTCTGTCGCCCAGGTTGGAGTGCAGTGGCATGATATCGGCTCACTGCAACCTCCACCTCCTGGGTTCAAGCGATTCTCCTGCCTCAGCCTCCCGAGTAGCTGGGACTACAGGCACGCACCACCATGCCCAGCTAATTTTTTGTATTTCTAGTAAAGATGGGGTTTTGCTGTGTTAGCCAAGATGGTCTTGATCTCCTGACGTCCTGATCAATCTGCCTCAGCCTCCCAAAGTGCTGGGATTATAGGCGTGAGCCATCGCACCCGGCCCTTTGGGTTTGTTGTAAATGGCTCTTATTATTTTGATGTATGTTTGTTCAATACCTAGTTTATTGAGAGTTTTTAACATGGAACAGTGTTGAATTTTATTGAAAGCTTTTTCTGCATCTATTAAGATAATCATGTAGTTTTCTTTTTCTTTACATCTGTTTATATGATGAATACATTTATTGATGCATGTATGTTGAACAGCCAGCCCTTGCATGTCAGGGATAAAGCCTACTAGATCATGGTGGATACGCTTTTTGATGTGCTACTGGGTTTGGCTTGGCACTGTTTTGTTGAGAATTTTTGCATTGGTGTTCATCAAGAATATTGGCCAGAAGTGTTTTTGTTGTTGTTATGTCTCTGCCAGGTTTTGGTATTAGTAATGAAGGAGAAGAAAAGGAAAAAGCAGTTGGGTAGACAACTAAGACTAGCCCTCGGAGAGGCAGCCTGACTGAAAAATCACAGCTGCAGGCAAAATAGAGCAGCCTGGAGAAAACTGAGACTGCACCTGCATAGAGATAAGCAGGCAAGGCAGGCAAGGTCCAGCACAGAAACCTTTTGTTCTTTGTGTGATTAGTGAGTTCCCAGGAAAAAGTTTCCTCCCCTTTTCAGACATATACATGGTGGGCTTCATGGGAACTTGCACAGGGCGAAGGAGGGCTTACCTAAAACAAACCCATAGTTATACAGACAAGAGATACAGCGCTTTGTGCTTGCCTAGAGACATGCCCACAACTACATAGATAAGGGGGAGTGTGCAGACAGCTTTTCAGATAAAAGAAGTTACTCAAACAGCTACAGAGATGAGAGGAGTTTCTTATAAAAGCTTTTGGATTCAACTATATAAACGGCAACCCACTCAGGCTCCCCTCTCTGCTGTGGAGAGCTTTCTTCTTTTGCTTATTAAACTTTTACTCCAACCTCACCTTTTTGTGTTCACGCTCCTTAATTCTCTTGGTCATGAGAGGAAGAACTCAGATAACACCTTGAACAATGAAACCAGTGACCCTGACCTATTTCATTAGGATGATGCTGGCTTTATAGAATGAGTTAAGGAGGAGTCCCTCTCCTCAATTTGTTGGAATAGATTCAGTAGGAATGGTACTTGCTCTTTTGTGTGCGTCTGGCAGAATTTGGCTGTGAATTCACTTAGTCCTGGGCTTTTTTTTTTTTTTTTTCGTAGACTATCTACTATTGGTTCAATATTGGAGCTCATAATTGGTCTAGTCAGGGATTCAATTTCTTCCTAGCTCAGTATTGGGAGGGTGTATGTGTCCAGGAATGTATCAGTTTCTTCTAAATTTCCTAGTTTATTTGCATAGAGTTGTTCATAATATTCTCTGATGGTTATTTTTATGTCTGTGGGGTCAGTGGTAATATCTTCTTTGTTCTTTCTTTCTCTCTCTCTCCCTTCCCTTCCCTTCCTTCCCTTCCCCTCCCCTCCTCTCCCTTCCCTTCCCCTCCCCTTCCCTCTTTCTTCCCTTTCCTTTTTCTTCCCTTCCCTTCCCTTCTCTTCCCTTCCCTTCCCTTCCCTTCCTTCTTTCTTCCCTCTTTCTTTCTTTTCTTGAGTCTTGCTCTGTCGCCCAGGTTGGAGTGCAGTGGCATGATATCGGCTCACTGCAACCTCCACCTCCTGGGTTCAAGTGACTCTCTTGCTTCAGCCTCCCAAGCAGCTGGGATTACAAGCACATGTCACCACACCTGGGGGTTTCACCATCTTGACAAGGCTGATCTTCAACTTCTGACCTTGTGATCCACCTACCTCAGCCTCCCAAAGTTCTGGGGTTACAGGCGTGAGCCACCATGCCTGGCTTCTTTGTAATTTCTAATTGTGTTTATTTAGATTCTCTCTCTCTCTTTTTTGTATTAATCTAGCTATTGGTGCATCTATCTTATTAACTTTTTCAAAACACTGACTACTGGATTTGTTGATCTTTTGAATTTCTTTTGTGTCTCAATCTCCTTCACTTCAGCTCAGATTTTGGTTCTTACCTTCTGCTAGATTTTGGTTTAATTTTCTCCTGTTTCTCTAGTTCTTTTAGTTGTAATATTAGGTTGCTAAATTGAGATCATCCTAACTTTCTGATGTAGGCATTTAGTGCTATAAATTTCCCTCTTAACACTGCCTTAGCTGTGTCCAGAGATTGTGGTATGTTGTATCTTTGTTCTCATTAGTTTCAACAAACTTCTGCTTTAATTTTATTATTTGCCCAGAAGTCATTCAGGAAGCAGATTACACAATTTCCGTGTAATTGTATGGTTTTGAGCAAATTTCTTAGTAATGGTTTTTAATTTGGTAGCTCTGTGGTCTGAGAGAGTTTTTTTTTTTTTTTTTTTTTTTTTATGATTTCAGTTCTTTTGCATTTGCCGAGGAGTGTTTTGTGTCTCATTATGTGATTAATTTTAGAGTATGTGCCATGTTGCAGTTAGAAGAATGTATATTCTCTTGTTTTTGGTTAGAGGGTTTTCTGTAGATGTCTATCAGGTCCATTCGATCCAGTGCTGAGTTCAGGTTCTGAATATCTTTGTTAATTTTCTGCCTTGCTGATCAGTCTAATACTGACAGTGGGGTGTTGAAGTCTCCCCCCCCAAGTTATTGTGTGGAAGTCAGTGTTTCTGTGAAGGTCTTTAAGAATTTGCTTTATGAATCTGGGTGCTCCTGTGTTGGGTGCATGTATATTTAGGATAGTCAGGTCTTCTTGTTGAATTGAACCCTTTATCATTATGTAAAGCCCTTCTTTGTCTTTTTTGACCTTTGTTGGTTTATTGCCCATTTTGTCTGAAATTAGAATTTCAACCCTTTCTTTTTTCTGTTTTCAATTTTCTTGGTAGATTTTTCTCCATCCCTTTATTTTGAGCCTGTAGGTGTAATTAATTATACGTGAGATGGGTCTGTTGACGACAGACCAATGGATGTTGGTTCTTCAGCTTTCCACTCTTGCCTTTTATTTGGAGCATTTATCCCATTACATTCAAAGTTAATGTAAATAAGTGTGGATTTGATCTTGTCATCATGATATTAGGTGGTTATTATGTAGACTGGTTTGTGTGGTTGCTTTATAGTGTCACTGCTCTGCGTAGTGAAGTGTGTTTTCGTGGTGGCTGGTAATGGTATTTGCTTTCCACATTTAGTACTTCCTTCAGGAGCCCTTGTGAGGCAGGTCTGGTATAAAGAATTCTCTTAGCATTTGCTTGTCTGGAAAGGATCTTATTCCTCCCACACTTACGAAGCTTAGTTTGACTGGATATGAAATCCTGTGCTGGAATTTTTTTCTTTAGGAATGTTGAATATTGGCTCCCAATCTTTCTGGCTTGTAGAGTTTCTGCTGAGAGGTCCACTGTTAGTCTGATGGGCTTCCCTTGTAGGTGAACTGACGTTTGTCTACAGCTGCCTTTGATATTTTTTCTTTAATTTTGATCTTAGAGAATCTGATGATTATGCATTTTGGGGATGATCTTCTTTGAAGTATCTTACTGTGGTTCTCTGCATTTCTTGAATTTGAATATTGGCCTCTCTAGCTAAGTTGGGGAAGTTCTCATGGACGATATCTTGAAATATATTTTTCAAGTTGCTTACAGTCTACTCATCTTTTTCAGGGATACCAATGATTCATATATTTGATCTCTTTAAATAATCCCATATTTCTTGGAGATTTTGTTCATTCCTTTTCATCCTTTTAAAAAATATTCTTGTCTGATTGTCTTTTTTCAGAAAGCCCATCTTCTAGCTCTGAGATTGTTTCCTCAGCTTGGTCTATTCTGGTATTAATACTTGTGATGACATTATGACATTTTTGTAGTGTATTTTTCAGCTCTACTAGGTTGGTTACTTTCTTTTCTATACTAGTTATTTTGTCTGTCAGCTTTTGTATCATTTTATTGTGATTCTTAACTTCCCTGGATTGAGTTTCAACATACTCTGGCATGATCTGCATTCCTGTCCATAATCAGAATTCTATTTCCGTCATCTCCGTCATGTCAGCTCAGTTTAGAACCCTTGCTGGAGAGGTGGTGTAGTCGTTTGAAGAAAAAAACCCACTTTTTGAGTTGTCAGGTTTCTTGCATTGGTTCTTTCTCATCTTTGTGGGCTGATGTTTCTTCAATCTTTGAAGTTCCTTACCTTTTGATGAGAGTTTTTTTCTTTTATCCTATTTGATAACCTTGAGGTTTTGATTGTGGTAGAAGGTGGATTTAGCCAACTAGCTTGTTTCTGGAAGATTTTAGGTGGGGGGGCCAATGCTCAGTTTCTGACTCCTGGATTGTATGCTTTAACTTGGGGGACTTGTATTGGGCCCTGACTTTGTTCTCTGGCTCCTTGAGATTAGGAATCCACTGGGCTAGTGGGGTCAAGGTGCTCCCAGACTGCTGGTCACTACACATTGATGGGTGGTGTCAGCCAAAGCATTTCATAGTGTGGTTGCAGTGGGATCTATTCTCATTTGCATGTGCTAGCAGCAGTGGCAGCAGCATGCCTGTCAGCTGCAGCAGGGTGCTAGCAGATGCCTGCCTCTGTGGGGGTGTTTACCACAGTGCTGGAGGCAGCACGGCTTGCGGGGCATAGCCCCTGCTCATGACTGTGCCTGTGGTCACACTGATGTTGGTGTTAGCATGAGGACTGGTGGGCACAGGTCTGTGCATATTCTCTGTGTCCTACAGGCAGAGCAGGTCTCTCGGGGTTCGGGGGTTTTGCTGTTCTCTGTGCCTATTTTCACTCCCAAGGCAGTGTTGGTGCAAGGTTTGGGTGCTGGTGTAGGTGAGGCTGTCTGACTCTGTGCTTGGCTAACCTCCAACTGCAATGGCAGTGATGTGGGGGCACAGGGGTGGAGTGCACTCCCACCACAGCAGTGGCAGAGCAGGGTGCATGTGCACAGGCTTGCAGGTGGGGCAAAGAAGGCAAAACACACACACACACACACACACACACACACACACACACGCACACACACACGCACCAGCAAAGCAATGTTGAGGGATTGCTGTGGGCCTGGGGGAAGCTGCAGTGTGAGGAGGGCGTGGGTGGGCTTGTGCATGGTTGCAGGGGCCACCCTGCTGGAGTTTTCTGCCAGTCAGGCATAGTCTGCCAGTGCAAGAGCTAGATATGGGCAGTTCTTTCTGCCAACTCTAGTGTCCCTGGTGGTTGAGGGGTCACTTCCTGCTGGGACTCCAGAGTCCCATGGCAAGAACAAGTTGCTCCTTTCCAGTTCAACTCACCTGCTTCACAGGAGTCACTGGGGTCTGGAATAAGTCCTGGCGCAGGGTAGCCCTGCGCAGGGTTGCCAGCTTCCTTTCACTTCAGCCCAGCTGCTGTGTCTTTTCTCCTTCCATCCTTGGTGTCTTCCCTCTGAAGATCAGTTAGGAGTATTCCAGTCATCTCAGTCCCTCAGTGGCAGCTCTTCCACCTGGCTGCGTCTTGTTTGCCATGTTTCACTCTCTCCTTTTGTCTGTTTTTAAAAATTGAATCATTAGATAATTTTTCCTCCAGTTATTAGAGCTCCTTATATATTCTGGTTATTAATCCTTTGTCAGATGGGTAGTTTAAAAATATTTTTTCTATTCTATTGCATGTCTCTTCACTTTGTTGATTGTTTCCTTTGTTGTGCAGAAGATTTTGAATTTAATGTGATTTCATTTGTTCATTTAAGCTTCGGTTGCCTGTTCTTGTGGGGTATTGCTCGAGAGCTCTTTGCAAAGACCAATGACTTGGAGTGTGTCTCCAATGTTTTCTTTTGAGACGGAGTCTCGCTCTGTCGCCGGGGCTGGAGTGCAGTGGCCGGTTCTCAGCTCACTGCAAGCTCCGCCTTCCGGGTTTATGCCATTCTCCTGCCTCAGCCTCCCGAGTAGCTGGGACTACAGGTGCCCGCCACCTCGCC
>NW_012117977.1:439016-445819 GCF_000951035.1 Colobus angolensis palliatus | reverse complement strand
CTGCCTCAGCCTCCCGAGTAGCTGGGACTACAGGTGCCCGCCACCTCGCCCGGCTAGTTTTTTTTTGTATTTTTTAGTAGAGACGGGGTTTCACCTTGTTAGCCAGGATGGTCTCGATCTCCTGACCTCGTGATCTGCCTGTCTCGGCCTCCCAAAGTGCTGGATTACAGGCTTGAGCCACCGCGCCTGACCTCTCCAATGTTTTCTTGAAGTAGTTTCATGGTTTGTGGTCTTAGAATTAAGTGCTCAATTCACTTTAATTTGATTTTTGTATGTAGTGAGAGATGGAGTCTAGTTTTATTCTTCCGAATATGGATATCCAGTTTGCCAGTACCATTTATTGAAGAGATTATCTTTTTCCCAATGTATGCTCTTGGCGGCTTTGTGGAGAATGAGTTCCCTCTAGATGTCTAGATTTATTTCTGTGTTCTCTATTCTCTTCCATTGGTCTCTGTGTTTGTTTTATGCCATACCATGGCATTATGGTTATTATTGCTCTGTAGTATAATTGAAAATCAAGTAATTTGTTCAGGATGGCCATGGCTATTCTAGGTGTTTTGTGTTTCCATATAATGTTATGATATTTTTTATTTCTGTGAAGAATATTATTGTTATTTAGATAAGGATTGCATTGAATCTGTAGAGTGCTTTGGGGAGTATGGACATTTTAGCAATATTGATTCTTCCAATCAATGAATATGGAATATATTTCAATTTTAATGTGTCCTCTTTAGTTTCGTTCATCAGTGTTTTATAGTTTTTATTATAGAGACCTGTCACTTCTCAGTTAAGTTTATTGCTAGGTATTTTTTTTTTTTAATTTTTAGGTAGTAAGTGGAATTATTTCCTTGATTGTTTTTTAAGATGGTTTACTGTTGGCATATAGAAATGATTATTGTTTTGATGTGTTGATTTTGTATGCTGCAACTTTACTAAATTTGTTTATCTGTTCTAGTAGTTGTTTTTGGTGGAGTCTTTAGGCTTTTCTAAATATACGATAATTGTATTAGTCCATTCTCACACTGTTATAAAGAATACTGAGACTGGATAATTATAAAGGAAAGAAGTTTGATTGACTCATCGTTCTGCAGGCTTAATGGGAAGCATGGCTAGGAGGCCTCAGAAAACTTACTATTATGGCGGAAGGTGAAGGGGAAGCAGGCACCTTCTTCACAAGGCAGCAGGAGGGAGTGTGTGTGAGAATGAGGAAATGCCACACTTTAAAACCATCAGCTATTGTGAGAACTCACTATCATGAGAACAGCATGGGGGAAACCACCCCCCTGATCCAGTCACCTCCTACCTGGTCCCTCCCCTGACTTGAATTACAATTCGAGATGAGACTTCAGTGGGCACACAGAGCCAAACCATATCAAGCATATAATCTTCAAACAAGGATAACTT
The DNA here is from genome assembly GCF_000951035.1 of Colobus angolensis palliatus. NCBI lineage: Eukaryota > Metazoa > Chordata > Mammalia > Primates > Cercopithecidae > Colobus > Colobus angolensis. The sequence continues at coordinate 444,415 of NW_012117977.1, read as the reverse complement.
GATTTCTTCTTTTCCAGTTAGGGTACCCTTTATTTATTTCTCTTGTCTGATTGCTCTAGCTAGAACTTTTAGCACTGTATTGAATAACAGTGTTGAAAGTGGGCATACTTGTCATGTTCCAGATATTACATAAAAATAACTTTCTGTTTATTCAATATGATACCAGCTGTAGGTGTGACATATATGGCTTTTATTGTGTTGAGGTATGTTCTTTCTATATCTACTTATTTGAGGGTTTTTATTATGACAATGATGAATTTTAGCAAATGTTTCTTCAGCATCAGTTGAAATGATTATATGGTTTTTGTTCTTTATTCTGTTGATATGATATATCACATTGATTTGCAAATATGGAATCATCCTTGCATCCCTGGGCTTAATCCCACTTGATCATGATTAATGATATTTTCAATGTGTGGTTGAATTCAGTTAGATGGTATTTTGTTGAGGATTTTTGTATCAATATTCATCAGGTATGTTGGGCTATACTTTTCTTGTTTTGATGTTTTGTGTGGCCTTAGTATTGGGTAATACTGGTCTCATAGAATGAGTTTGAAAACATTCTCTCCTCCTCTATTTTTCAGAATAATTTGATTAAGATTATTATTATTTCTTCTTTAAATGTTTGTAGTATTCAGCAGTACAGCCATTGGGTCCTGGCCTTTTCTTTACAGGGAGGCTTTTTGTTACAGCTTTAATCTTGCTACTTGTTATTGGTCTGTTCAGGTTTTGGATTTCTTCATGGTTCAATCTTGGTAGGGTGTATGTGTCTTAGAATTTATGCATTTTTTTCTGAAATTTCCAATTTATTGGAATATACTTTCTTGTAATAGCCTTTAGTGATCCTTTGAATGTCTTTAGTATCTGTTGTAATATCTTCTTTTCCATTTCTGATTTTATTTATCTTGGTATTCTCTCTCTCTCGCTCTCTCTTTTTTTAGTCTGACCAAAGGTTAGTCAGTTTTGTTTACCTTTTTAAAAATAACTTTTCATTTCATTGATATTTGTATCTTTTTTGTTTAAATTTCATTTATTTTTGCTCTGATTTTTATTATTTTTTTTCTTCTAATTTTGGGTTTGATTTGCTCTTTCTTTTCTAGTTCTTCAAGATACATCATTATGTTATTCATTTGAAGTTTTTTTTTGATGTAGGCACTTATAGTTATAAACTTCGCTCTTACTATTGTTTTTGCCGTATCTCATAGGTTTTGGTGTGTTGTGTTTTCATTATCACTTGTTTCAAGACATTTATCAATTTCATTCTTAATTGCTTCATTGAGCCACTGGTTATTCAACAGCATATTGTTTAATTTCCATATGCTTTATAGTTTCCAGAATTCCTCTGGTTGTTGATGTCGAGTTTTATTCCATTGTGGTCAGAGATAATCCTTGATAACATTTTCATTATTATTTTTTTCAGACTTGTTTTGTGACCTAATATATGGTGTATCCTTGAGCATGATTCATGAGCTGAAGAGAAGAATGTGTATTCTGTAGCCATTGGATGAAATGTTCTGTAGATATCTATTGGATTTATTTGCTCTATAGTGCAGATCAGTTCTGAACTTTCTTTGTTGATTTTCTGCTAGATGATCGTTCCAGTGCTGAAAGCAGCGTATAGCATTATGCAGCTATTATTGTATTGGGGCCAATCTTTCTCGTTAGCTCTAATAATGTTTGCTTTATATATGTTGGTATTCTTTTGTTTGGTGCATATATATTTATAATTGTCATATCCTCTTACTGAAATGACTCCTTTATCATTATATAATGAGGTTTATTGTCTCTTACACTTTTTGTCTTGAAATCTATTTTGTCTGGTGTAAGTATACCTACCCTTGCTCTCTTTTGGTTTCCATTGGCATGACATATGTATCTTTTTCTGTCCCTTTATTTTCAGGCTGTGTGTGTCTTTATAGGTGAAGTGTGTTTTTGTAGCAAACAGATCATTGGATCTTGTTTGTTCATCTATTCTGCCACTCTTTGTCTTCACTGGAGTGTATAGTGCATTTACATTTATTGTTATTATTAATAAGTACATACTTTGTCATGCTATTTTGTTATTTGTTTTCTGGTTGTTTTGCGATTTTCTCTTCCTTCCTTCCTGTCTTTCTTTTTGTGAATATGATTTTCTCCAGTGGTATTTTTTTATTTCTTGTTTTCTATTTTTTTTGTGTATCTGTTGTATGGTTTTTGATTTAAGGTTGCTATGAGCCTTCAAATAACATCTTTTAACCCATTATTTTAAATTAATGACAACCCCAATTGCAATAAAAAACAAACAAGTAAAGAGAAAACTACTAAAAACTCTGCATTTCAACTTCATCTTCCCATTTTTTTACCAATTTGTTTTCTTTATTTATACCTTTTTGTACTGTCTATGATTTGAACAGTTGTTGTAGTTATTATTTTTGTTAGGTTCATCTTTTAGTCTTTCTACTCATTATATGAGTGGTTTATACACCACAATTACAGTGTTATAATATTCTGTGTTTTTGGGTGTGTACCTACTAGTACTACAGTGAGTTGTGTGCCTTCAGATGACTTCTTATTACTTGTTACCATCTTTTTCTTTCAGAAATAACTCCCTTTAGCATTTCTTGTAGGACAATTCTGGTGTTGAAATCCCTCAGCTTTTGTTTGTCTTGGAATATCTGTATTTTTTTATGTTTGAAGTGTACTTTTGCTGGATATACTATTCTAGGATAAAGGTTTTTTTTTTTTCCTGCAGCACTTTAAACATGCCATGCCACTCTCTCCTGGCCTGTAAGGTTTCCACTGTGATGTCTGTCAAGTTTTCCACTATGATGTCTGTTGGCAGACATATCCTTCCTTGATATGATGTTAAAAGCAGATACTGTGATCACTTACCTGATTTTTTGTTCTTATGGAAGTGCTTTCTTGTGTAGATACTTGTTCAATTTTTTGTCCCTATGGGAGGGACAATGTTTCTGTTTATCCATCTTGCTCTTCCTGTACTCTTTGTCATAACATTTTGATAGACGGGTGTTTAAGTATTGTTCCATGAAAGGGTCATATATATGTAAAGCAACCACCAAATGAAGAAGAATCTCATAAATTAAAGGAGGAGGCAGACAAGTCCAACTTAGTATTATAGGGTGGTTTTATTGGGAAACTGATGAACAGAATTTTGGTCTTGGGTGGCCACAAAACAGGTACACTTCCACACCATCACTCCCCAGACCCAGAGACTATATACCATAGGGGAGGGTAGTATCAGATAGAATTGGTAGGAATTTGTCCTAAAGTAGAGTTTACAGTAAGTATAAGTTTATCAAGTTTGATTTGCTCTAATGGCAGGATTTACAGTAAGTACCATACTCTTACACAAGGAACAATAAATGAACTGGAAGTCTCAGAGGCATTCCTGGAACATAGTTTAATTAGAAGTCAACATGGTAGATTAGCTTCCAAGATGGAGTTAATTTAGCTTCCACAGGTACACAAAATAAATATCTTCTATCTTGTGATTTGCAGAACAAAGTAATAGTGCACATTATGTACTTAGAAAATTTGGCTTTTATGAAGTTAGAAAGACATACAAAGGAAGAACTAGATTTTTTTAGACAGAATTTGTCCAGTGTGCCATTACTCAGCAATACCAAGGGATCAGGATTGTATCTCAGTGTATTGATGGGCCACGTTTCTTTTTAGATTAGCCCCAACTGGCATCCTAGACCATCAACAGGATTTCTCTGTGCATTTCTACAAATGAACACATTGTATCTGACACACTAAGGCTGTTTCCAGATCCTGTTTTCTGGTGTTCTTCAAATATGATCTGTAAACCACCAGTATAAGAATAGCATGGGGTATTTGTTGAATATGTAGATTTCTGGGTCTTACCCCAAACTTATTGGGCCAAAAATCTCTGGGGGTAGGGTCCAGAAATATGCATGTTTTAACACATGCTTCTATTCCAATAACCACTGTTCAGCACTTTATGCAGTATTGCCTCTTTTTAGAATATTCTTTTTCTTATCCTTGTCTTTTCCTCATGGCCCAGTTTAAAGGGTATCTCCTCCACCCTAATACTACACTTCCCTCATGCCCAATAGATAAAGCCCGTTTTGGTAGCAATGGAAGGGGGAACATGAAGGCCTCACAACTGGGGTGCAGGGAGGAATTGAGGGAACTGAAATGGAATAGTGTGGACTGAGTTAGAGAGAGGACTCTTGGGTTTTACAGGAAAATTTTGCCCCTAGGTTTTGCTTTTGACTTTTATGCAAAGGAAAGAAAATAGATAAACCAAAAACAAAGTGACAATAGATCTGATTGATCAGAGCAGTGAATTCCAGCCCCATATCAACCATGTTTGAGAAGGTGGCTTAGTGGCCATATCAGGACAGGGAAGTAGGAGGAAAAAAGATACAAAAGCCCACTTGACAGCAGCCTCAAGGATAGAGTAAGGAGGGATAAAATTATTTTATAGTGTTCCCAAAACACAGGAAACTGATTAAATACGCTACTTTGATATTTATATAGCATTTTCAAATTTACATATCCTGGGAATCACTTACTATTTGTCACTGTGTTTTCTCAATTATCAGGTAGAGAAGAAAAGCAGTTGTCATGTGAAGATCTGAGAAAATGTGTGGTGAGGAGAAGTTCTCACATTTTCTGAAAACAGCTGGAAACTATTAAACTAGCTATGAGATACCATAATGCAAAAGCAGTTTGCAATAATCCATAGAAGAGGCAGTTTGAAGTCAATCATTGCTGGTTAGTTAGCTATTGATAGCTGAAGGTGGCTTTAGGTGAAAGGTAATTACCAGGAGCACTAGGTTCAGCCATAATAAGAGTAAGAGAAACCAGTTTTCCCCTCGAAGATCACTGCTCTGGAAACATTTCTCTTCTGTTCCTGCCTTCCCACACACCTCGTTCTTCCGGCACCCAGCAGTGGCCTCTGGCACCACAGGTGGGAGGGACACTGTGATCTCTGTTGTTACCATGGGACATGTCTCTACCAGAGAAATTTGATTAACAGATAAGTAATTTTAATTTGAGGTTTTGCTCCTTTCCTACCAATTTTCTGTCATGCTGAATGAGATGCTTGATGTCCCTAAACAATAGACCCACCTCCCAATGGTTATAAGAATATAGAAAATAAATGACAAAAGATCACACACATCAGTAAATATAATATTGGGTGTCAAAGGGCACATTACTTTAAATACCAGAGGCTTTACATTTTTTAAGCCAGTTTAATGACCTGCCTCCTTTTTTTTTTCTTTTATTTTTTATTATACGTTAAGTTCTAGGGTACATGTGCATAGCGTGCAGGTTTGTTACATATATATACTTGTGCCATGTTGGTGTGCTGCACCCATCAACTCGTCAGCACCCATCAATTCATCATTTATATCAGGTATAACTCC